>NW_007579022.1:0-59066 GCF_000690725.1 Stegastes partitus
GGTTCATGGAGAAATATGAAATTAAATTCCGGTCTTTTATTTGTTTTAATCCAAACACAGAGCTGCTAAACCCTGTCTGGTTCCAAAAGAAGATGCATAAATTTATTTATTTTTTCATTAATGTTTGATTTAACTGCTGTTTTACTTGATGATGACATGAAATTTTCTTAAGCAGCTGTTCTCTGAGCCCGAGCACATAAAGTATATCTTACGACAATAATGCATTTGTAGTGTTTTGGGGACAACCTGTTCTTGGACTCAGAGATACGCAAAAGGTTTTTCATTTCTAATCAGAAACTATTGATTTATCTTGCTGAGAACAGTTACTGACAGGTAGCTAATTAGCTACTTAAGCTAGCGCTGCTCCGTGAGTTTGTTTAAAAATGTGTCTCGGGTCGACTTTTGAATTTTCCAGTCAGCTATAAAATGGTTCTAAAATAATATATTATTACGTCATTATAATATTGAGGCAAGCTGTAAAAGTCCTCGGGAAAATAATAAGTAATTAGTCCTTGTATCATAAGTATGATAGGGATAAATGTCAAACCAACATTCTGCTTAGCTTTAGCTTTGAACTTATATTCCTGGACAGGCAAGACAAATGGTAGGAGAAAAAAGTTTGATTTGATTTGATTTTTATTCCTTTACTTTGAATTTAACTACTTTCGCTTTATAGTAAAGATACACAGGTTATAATGTCTTACTATGATACACATCAAATACACAAAAACAAGTGAAAAGTAAAAGATTCAGGGTCAACAAGGCCGAAGCTGCCACGACGTGCTAATGGTAAGGGTCACCACGGCCGGCCTGCACCCCAACATCAAGACCGTCAGCCCGGAGTAGGTGTAGACTGCATGCCGATGGTGTATCGCTGAAGAGGAACTGGTTGTGAGTGTATTTAGACTCCGAAGCCCTGCTGGTCCCCGTCGGCCACAGCCTCTGTCAGGGGAGGTCTGTGGACGTAGCTGGAGGTTTAACAGGAAGTCCAAGCTCTAGACTAGTGCGCCTCGGGAGACCCGCCGCAGCAGAACGACAGCAAGTGAAGAGGCTCCGTTATCGCTGTGTTTTGAGAACACAATGCTTTCTTCAATAACTATATTTGTCTGGGGTTGCTGGAGTGTTTCCACCCAAATCCAATAAAGAGCAAGATGGAGCCGATGTCACCCTAAATGCTGGTATAATAGTGCTGAGGGGCGGCTCTCACAGCGGGGACCCATAAAACAAAACCCAAGATGAGAGCTCATCTTTACCACCAGTTTTATTCCTGTATAGAAATAAAGAGAGTTTTGGTGTTCGTCCAGGCCTCGACAATTTGACAAAAGGGATTATACAGAATGGATGCAAGCAGCTTTTCTTTGAATGTATCCTGTAAAGCTAATGAAATGCTCATTGGTCTTGCTGATAACAGGGTCAGCTTCATAATGTAGATAACAAGCTAGTTAGAGACATTTTTCAGCACGTGTTAGAGCAGATAAACACATTGTTTAATTGATTCCATACGTTTGTTTTAGTTTTTGTCTTTGGAAAGGCTAAAAAAAACAAGACATGATGCAAACTCTTCTGGCACCGAGCTCTTACTACAGCCCTTTGCACTTTGGCATATACAGATTGCCCAAACTTGACAGTCCTGCCATGCTTAGGGTAAGCTATTATTCTGCAATTGCTATTCAAGGGAGGTCTTTAGCAAACAGTAAATTATACAGAAACTTCTTTACACTGCACAGCTACTCTCCCCCAAAACTCATCTCACATGCCAGACAATAGACCAGATTTTATTCCACTACAATGAGAAAGGAGATTCCAAAACTGGTATGAGATAGAACAAACTTCCCTCCGGTTCTCCCTTTACACCGAGACAAGTGACGAAGAAACCGTTTGCGGCAGAAATCCAACTGACCCGCCTGCTGCATTAGATAAGAATAAAAATCGGAAAACTTCTGAATGCCTAATATACAATTAAAAATGTTTTTCTGCTTATTTGATCCACTAGTTACGTGGCATTCTTTGGAAATAAGGAAGAAAAAGTAGACCTGGCCAAAACGCTCAGGGCTGCTCCCATACTGTTTTAGCTCTAATCCGATTTCTTATTTCTGCCTGGAACCATGTTGAGGATCAAACTCCCAGTGCTCACTCTTCACGCTGGCAGGCTGTGGTGGACACTATGATCTCTGCAGGACTGAACGCTGACCCACTTCTGCTGAGAAATGGCCGAGCAATAGCTCACAGTCTCTCAGAGAATTGACAGCAGGGGCGGTATAATATAAGGTCATATGAAGTAGATTAAGGTATGGTAAATGGCTCAAATCACCGAATATATTTAGTGGAAACGCTATCGAATGATGAAAGTAACTAATGATGGTAAGAGGCAATCCTCAGGGAACCCTTAGTTTGTTTTATTATAGCGTAATATAGGCGTATAATGACATCAGCTCGCAGTGTGCTGAGGAGTGAAGACCACAATCCCTCAGTAATCAAGCTTCATATTTTTCTTTAATTTCATAGTTTTTCATGTCATTATTACAGCACAAATACACTAAAATGCAGCAGGTGTCAGTGAGGTGTTCACGTTGATGATACAACTTAAAATGTCTTAGTCGCAGTAGAAACATTTTTTGGGTCTTCACACAGTCCATTTTCCATTTTTTTTCATTAGATATTGATTGTTGAATTTTCAGAACAAGTCTCTCCATATTATTTATCTCTTCAACTAGCCAGTTATTCACACTCTTTACACTGTTTCCTGGCAATTGCCTTCTTTGGTTGCTCTTGTGCATTTCTGTGTGTCAGATTACTGTATTTGTGTATCCTAACATCACTGTCAATTCTGACCACACACCTTCCCAATAAGTACTCCAAGAATACATGAGTATGATCCACATTTTTCTCATCTTCTCCAGCATGACAGCTGTGCAGATGAATGACTGCTTCTTGTCTTCTAAGTAATGAAACATCTGACTGTATTCTTCCAGCATAAGTTTCTCTGCATCCTGGAGCTGGTGATTGTTGGCTCACATATATACTGTACCAGTCATCTTTAGTATTTGCATATTGAGTTTTATTTGCCATTTATCTCGACTGTACAATGTCGAGGTTCCTCTGCTTAACTCCAAAACTTGGTACAACATAGATATTACCAACAATGGTCTTGTATGTATTGCACAGTGTCAATATTTGGTTCTCACAAGAGGAGTTTAATCTCCTTCTCAGAATAATCTTTGACTTTTGGTTATATTCTTTCTTTACATTTTAAAAGCTTCTAACATTTCCCATGTTAACTATTATTACTACTGATTTTATAAGAATTATAAGCCTTTTACTTCTCTCTCCAAATTACCTGCCTTACTTGCTATAAACCAGATAAAACGTTGTAATCCCTACACGTTTAATTCAACATCTTCCTGTAACAGATCTTGTATCACACCAATGCACCAAAGCTAAGCGCTGCGTAACGGTATTGTTGAGGATTTGATCGAACCACGCCTCTCCTACCTTTGGTGACTTGAGGGGTTGTGCACTTATTCTCAGGCTTCTTTTCCCTCCAAATGAACCTTGAGATCTTTTTTTTTTGATCCCACTCCCCAAACTGTAGCAAAGGGATTGCCACTGGCAGAGACTGGAACAAGTACAGAATCCACATTAACATGTTTTTTTGATATTTCTTCTTGAGCTAAAGTCTAATGTAAGTGCTGACTATGGTTCTGTGTCTTTGAATTTCCTGATTTCGGGATATAAAAGTTGCAAGTTTTGTTTTTTTTGCAGTGGTTACTCTTAAATATTTCATTGCTTTTGCACCCAACTGAGGTCAGATGCTTGTTGGATTGGTTGTGCCAAAGACAAAATCTTGGTTTTTACTAGATTTAGCCCATAGGTTGATTCAAGTGTATCATCTGTGAATAACCCACGTTCTGGCCCTCACCTCCATCTGCTTGATATTTTCATTGTGCGTTCTCGCTTTAGCCAAGGGTTCAACAAAGAGCGCACACAGCGGGGGGTGGGATAGCAGCCCTGTGTTGTACATCTCTCCAGCTTTGTGATTCCATTCATCCTCATTTGTACCACTGCTGTTTGGAATAGCGTTTTATTACAGTTGACTTAGTGAAGTCAACTTTTTTTTTTTTAAAGCAGATTTATAAATATCCCCAAACTGCACCACTGAAAGCCTTTTCAGCGTCTAACATTGTGACAGTGACCGTGATTAATTACTCTGTCTGACCGTGACCTGAGACAAACTGCTGCAGAGTTACTCAGTAAAAAGTCTAAATTAGTTGTTGAAACCAATTAACTGCAACGGAACACCGCAACCTTTATCTGCTAATGCCATTCAGCACCGTTTAATACTATTTAACTGGTAATATCTACTGAGCATACGGTTAAGCAGCTTGATGTACAGTAGTTTGGCCCAACAGACCTTCATCTGACTGCAGCACACGAGGAAACTCGGTCAGTGGCTGAGAGAATCCTAATGATTGGCTAATAACTTTAGTGTACCTGTGAATAGATTAACCCAAACCAGAGTCTAATGAATCCTCTTTGGATCCCCCACTTTGTGGATTTGCTGGTGAAGAACAGCAGACCCGTGCCTCGGAGGCAGAGCTGATAGGGCTTATGAGAGGTAATCAGGGCTGAGCCTAGCACTGAGCCCCCAATCCATTTATTTAGCAAGATTTGCACCTGTCGCTCTCTGCTTCCTGACAAACGGCTGAATGCAGAACGAACCGACGACAAAACTAAACTACTTTCTGCAAAAACACGCCGCGAGTGTTCTTTTCTAGCAAACACCAGGACGAGTTAATCTCGTACACGTTTGTTTTATGTTGTCAGACATATGTGAAATTGTGTTTTGAACCTTTGCTATTTGCTTATCCAGAAGGTTCTGATTCTGGAAGTGGAGGAGATTAAGAATCAGATCAGAGTGAGGTTAAGACACAAGTGAACTGTGATTGGGAGGGAAAACAAACAACCAAAGAGGAGCGACTCAGCGGCAGCGAGAAACGGCGACACGTTCCCACAGCACTAGATAATAGCACCGATTGATTTTTTATTTGAGTAAAACGGCCCAAAAAGGGATCGAGTGATGATGGTAGTTAATATACAATCTCCCTGCATTAACAAACAGCCGGGAGGCGACAGAAGCGGCGCACAAATGAAGAGAGCCAAACTCACCACGTTTACTTAAGTTTGAATAAAAACCCATCAGACAGACAGATGGTTGAAAAATGTAATTCTGGCTCTGTTATCGACTTCTCATTTTTCCGGCCTCACTGGAAACCCACTCTATCACGCTGACACTTCTCGTGTTGTTAGCCGGCTGACAGTGAGTGGCTCTCTTCAGGGCTGCTTAAATCACTGTGTCCACCTTGAGTCCCGACTGCGGAGGAAACTGACCCTCGAGCATTTTGCGAAACATTTATTGTCATCCCGCCGAGAAGAATAAATGACTTACCACACACACGTAATTCTCCGAGCAGATCCTCGTGCTTGCATGTAGAAACGGTGGACACATTCTGCAAACAATAAGAACACAGTAATGGGGGGCTTGTAAGGAACAGTCACTTTCTTTCAACCATGACCACGATCCTTCAATAATCTGTAATTAATATTCTGACCGCCATGATGAAGGTCTCCCAATGTTAATGAAAAACTAATCCATGCCATGTTTTGTTTTTTTTTTTTAACCTGAACTTTAATCTATGACCTTAACCTTACAGTATTTTTCCGGCTAACCAAACTTTAACTGTATCTGATGTTTAAATTAGCAGTTTACGAGTCACACAATATGTGATCCTGATATATTTTTATTCTTAATGCCTGAAAACAATTTGATTACCCAGTCAGCTATGTCTCTCTGTGAACAATCCACAGCTCTCTGAATATGCAAATATTGTTTATTTCAAAAGCTGCTGGGAAAAAGATATATATATATACACAACTAAACAAGTTGCAGTGTCACAAGATCATGCTTATATTTGCAGTTCTTAAACTCAGATTTAAGGTGAGCACAGAGAAACTTTCCACAATTGCAGTTTGAATGTAAAAAAAATAAAAATAAAAAACACCCCTGTGGCTTCAAAACTCAGCACGAGCACCTTAACTGAAGGCCGAGACAAGTAAAAAAAAAAAAAATGGGCAAAACACTTCTTGAACAGAGAGCAACATTAAAATTTATTTATTTATTTAGTGGACTCAGACAATGAAATCCATTTTCGCTAATTCCCTCAAGTGAGTACAAAAGGCTTTAATAGTTGGTTGCTGTTATATCATGCTGAGCAGTTTCAATTGGCAAGTCAACTTAAATGTCCAAAACAATTACAGAATCACTTAAGAACCATTAGCACTGTTTTGACAGTTGTACCTCAATTAAAAATACAAAAGGGCTTTTATACTTTACCCAGCGTACATATTTAGAAGATTGTTTTGTAATTAGACATTTCATTGGGGTCTTTTTTTTTTTTTTTCTTCTATTTTTGTGCATAAGTTTTGACTCTGCCCGATAAGGCCGGCGGAAGAGAACGCTGCACACGGAAACAGAGCGAACTGTCGGCTAAATTTGATTCTAGCATATGGAGCGCATGATGACAAATCATGCCCCGAGGAGGAAACTGACATCAAAATGGCAACAACTATTAGTCACGATAATTAAGAAGCCAACATGTCTTTAAATGTCTTTAAAATTTTCCGGTTCCCATTTTTAGACTCCTGAGGATCCTTCAGTCACTCCGAATGAGCCAAAGAATGAGCAAAGATAACAATGGTCTTCGAGTGATGACAAAGAACAAAACAAAACCAAAGTTTTTCTTTGTGGACTTTCTTTGATCTCACTGCTAAAAACAAGAGGACTAATAAAAAAAAAAAAAACTGCCCGAGGAAAAAGACAAATTAACTGCTCAGTGAAACCCTGCTGCTTTCAGTCTCTCTCTCTCTCTCTCTGATTGGACGAGGTCCAGACAAGGCTGTGGTCTCTGATCAGTACTAATAGGCCTTCTAAAGCCTGATTAATGTATCGACAGGCTCGGGGAGTAATTGAATGCGTTCAATAGGACTGTAGTCATCAGCAATCTACAAAAAACATTGGCAACTGTGATTCATTAACATTTGATGGTAAAAAGCACAGTCATCAGAATACAGATTATATGAAGGAAGAAAAGGTGCCTCCATTTAATTGAGTTCATGGACACAAATCTTGACATAGGTGTTAATTATGAACCTTACGCTACAGTTTATGAAAAAGGAGCAAGAATCAGGCTTCCTGAGGTTATCTGGGATGGATTAGGACAGACTAAAATGCACTTGATCTTGTACCGTGGCCTCTTTTTGGTCTAATTAACCAAGTAAAGTGACAAAAAGAAACCGGAGCTTTAATGATTGACTGCGTTACCATTTTAATTCCTAAGATTTTCATAAAACTAAACCCTGTTTTGCTACTTGTTTTTTTTTCTTCTTCTTCCTTTTCTTCTATTCAGGGAATTTACGTGTAATTACCACTAAGTTTTTTGTTTTTTGCCAGTAGCACAGTCTGGCATTCCTGTGCTGGATTCAAATTGCCTTCACTCACATGAGGGATTTACAGGGAAAGAAAAAAAAAAACATACAAGTAATCCCATATAATTTTATCTCACCGATATCAGCTTCACTGCTTCCTTCTGCGTTTCTTATGCAGAATCAGAGTTAGAGCTAATGCCAAATGAGAATTTCCTTCTGCTTCTGCTTAACAGCGTTGAAACATGTGGCTGCTTTTATGATGAAGCAGTGAATGATAAGGTTAGTGCTGACCACAATAGCGCTCGAAGCTGCTCAGAGAGTGTTGCCGTCCCCAGCAGTAACCACGGGTGTTGCCAAATCAACCAGGACTGAAATCCCAGGGATTACTCTAAAGAGAAATCGACCCAGACATCCTGCTCACTTAAATCACAGTTTCGTGCAGTGTATATATATATATATTTTTAAAAACAGCATATAGACAGCAGTCCAAGTGATTTATGTCTGCTTTAACGTCTAACATTTTCACCACCAGTGCTGTCATTATTAAGGCAGAAAACAGCGATGGCACAGTTTGACAGTGCTCGGAGAGCTTGGCTTGCTGTAGCGTGCCATATGTCACTGGATCAGTAGAATACTGGACAGAGACCGAAATAACCTTTGGAACCCACTAAACCACTTGGCCGGCTCGCTGAGGCCAAGATTAGCAGCATAATCACAGGCTAATAATGCCACAATCTGCAAGATTAGTATTAAATCATGCTAATCTGTGCACCAGCAATGTTCCTTTGGTTGTTTTGGCTGCAAATGATTATGTCCCATTAGTGTAAGGAAGTTGGTTTAAGTGTCATAATTTCACACCACTTGAGAACGTAAATGAATTTGGAAGTACTCGCCGAGAAGAAGTTGGACTGTTGCTTTAATCTAATTTGCGAAATACATTTGGCAGAGCGACAGACTGCTGTGATAAAACCCAGATAAACATCAGGAGCGGTACAAATTATCAAGTAATATTAAAGAGCGACAGTCCATTTACTCTGGGAAGTTGGAAAGCGGCGTCTAAAAAAACTTAAATGTTTTTACATTGGTGCTCTCTGAGTTATTAATGACAACTTCAGGGTGCAATGTCAGTTTATATTATTAGAGCGATACTTCGTTTTAGACGTGTTTACATCCGAGACTTAAATAGACCAAATAAGTGTGTTTATCGAGGCAGCACATGTCTATCAATGTTCTTCTGGATCCAAAGTGTTTAATGGAAAACTTGTTTTGTTCACTTTGAGTGCTGATGTATTTCTGGGTGACTTTTTTTTTTTTCAAACTAACTGAAAGTGTTAATCAAACCTGTTGCCTATAAACAGTGTTGAATTATCTCAGGTGATTTCCTGCACTCAAGATCAGCTTCCTCTCTAACAAAAGCATTTCATTTCCGTGTCCATGTGAGCCCACTTTCTGTAATTCTGGGGAATCAAAGCAGTTCCATAAAGACTGAAAATGACAACATGCTGCGTTGTGATCTTTCTGTCCTCGAGCATTTCCTGTCACTCTTTTTGCACATTATGTCCAATGGTCTTATATACTATAGGTTCCACCAGTATGTAAGTTTGCTGTTAGAGTCAAATCTATTTTTTTTTTTCTCCTTCCTCCTGCTGCTTCTTCCTGACCTGGGTTTATTTTGGTTCTGGCCACTGGTCAGAAGCATCGAGTCTAATGTGTGTGTTTTTTTTTAAAAGAAATGTCATAATGGTATGAACATAAAAGAGGTGACAGACCGTGTGTGTGTGTGTGCATGTGTTGGTGTTGCCCGAGGATTATTGTGTGTGAGGAAGGAGGTGAGAGAGAAAGGTGATGCTTAGCTCCCTCTGGCAAGAGTATCTTTTATCTCGACAGCATTTTCTAATCCTGCAGGGTGAGAGTTTAGCTACTTAAGAGCAGATAGTCTGTAAAGAAAAAAAAAAAAACAACTCCTGTGTGATGCAACCTGATTTCAAATGTTGCTATTTTAATATCGAATACTTTTTTTTTTTATCCACAGATTTATGGTGCAGGAAGTTGCTCATTGAGAAGGAAGCATTGGCTGCGTGAAATCCTGCAGTGTATTATTTTGATTGATAATTAAAAGTGTGAGAGAACCATCTGGCACAGTGACGCCTCCAGAGTGTGAAAGGTGACATTAAAGACATTCGAGTAAGTCATAATTAATAAATTGCGGTTGTTTCTGATATATTTAGTCCGATCAGAGGCACTTCCAATGTGTTGATCGCTAGATTTTGTCCACAATATGACACAACTATAAATAGAAAACTGGAAAACAGTGATTTGTCCACTTTAGTGCAGGATTGACATCTGTAGGTAACTGATCAGGTGAATGGTCTGCACTTACATAGTGCTGTTATCCAAAGTGATTTACAATTATTTCTCAATAACCATTCATACCCCAATGGCGACAGAGCTGCCATACAAGGTGCTGCCTGCCATTGGGAGCAACTTCGGGTTCAGTGTCTTGCCCAAGGACACTTCAACTGTGGAGGGGCGGGGATCAAACCACCAATCAAAGGACAACCCGCTCTACCACCTGAGCCACAGCCGCCCTGTAGGCTTTTCTAGAGATCAAATCTCCAAGTAAAGTCCACCTTCTAGATCTCATTCATCACTTTAATCGGTACAAAACACACCCTACAGGATCCCAAATGTACCAGCAGCAGCAGCAAGAACATACATTTTTACAAGCTTTCAACTACCAGTAGACTTTTTCTTGCATTTTGATTGTCCGAACAAGAAAAGCAAAAGGCGTAGGTAGTAAAATGAATGCTGGCTGTGTTGCATTCAGATGTGCCAGTCAGCGGGAATGAACAATAGCGGAGCGCACCTGAATAAAATGCAGCCTTTTCCAATGTAATTAGCAACCCCTGTGATTGACAAGTCAAGAACGTCCACGGCAGCGTCTGGTGCTGTCTAATTGAGCCCCCAGCCAACCCAGAGGCACCGCCGAGTCTGCCTCCAGGGATTAAGCTGAGGTTTGAGCAAGTGCTTTTTTCCTTTTTTTTTTTTTCTATTCCCTGCACCGCTCATGCAACGCTGTGGATAAACACAACCAAATGTGCGTTTTCTCCTGAACAAATGATGTTGTCACGCCAATAGGGGCATCACATCAGCTCCTATGTGTAGATTCTAACAGCCCTGTCTTGTAAAAATTATGTCCCCGTACAACTAAACCGTACCCTCAATTACGCTGTGAGAGAAACGCATTTTCTCTCGGCTCGCGTTTGTTTCTGATGTATCACATGCGCATTTGTAATCAGCATGTTTTTGCCATTTGTTTTATTGAGTTGCTCTCGCTCCTTTTCAGCCAGAGTATCATAAATTGGATGGGGTGGGACTTGTCGCCGTGGTAACCTAGAAAATGGAAGCGGAGTCTCAGCTCTGTCGTCAAAGGGTTGTATTCTAACATAAAGTGCAGCATTTTCCTTAAATGTAACCACATTTTGGTACCTTACCAAGCTAATTCATGTAAGTGAAAGGATTTATTTTAACCAAAAGTTTTGCTGATTGACCTTAACTAAACAGTGATTAAAAATGAAACTTAGTGGTTCTCCAGTCCTGTTGCAGCCTGTGTACAGTGAGTACAGCAGAGGGCTCAGCACATAGCCCTGGGGGGCACCACTGTTCAGGGTGCATGAGGGGGACAGGTGATTTCCCACTCGAACCACCTGTGGTCTGCTGGTCAAAAGCTGTAGACCCACCTGCACAGGGAGGAGGTGAGTCCGAGGTCCTACAGATTAGTGACCGGTCTGTAGGGGATTGTGCTGTTGAACACTGAACTGAAGTCCACGAACAGCATTCACACATAATTCCTCTTCCTAGTGTCCAGGTGGGCCAGGGCTGTGTGTAGCAGGTGATTTATGGCGTCGTCTGCGGATCTGTTTGGTCGGTATGCGAACTGTAGGGGGTCCAGGACGGCAGGTGGGGAGGAGGTGATGACGTTTCTGACCGGTCTTTCAAAACATTTCATCACCATAGAGGTAAGGGCAAGGGGCTGGTAGTCATTTAGACCGCTGGGCTTGGCTTTCTTGGGTACAGGAACAATCACAGACTGTTTAAAGCACCTAGGGATGATGCACTGGGAGAGCGAGAGGTTGAATATTTCCGTGAACACCGGTGCAAGCTGGTTGGGTTTTCAGGACACGGCCTGTTATACCGTCAGGTCCTGTAACTTTCCTGGTATTCACGTGCTGAAACATCTGCCTCACGTCATGCTCCATCATGGTGCTTGTCTCCTCCGGGCAGGATGCACGACTCTTGGCTGGGAGTCTCGAAATGCGCATGAAAGTTGTTGAGTTCGTCGGCCAGAGAGATGTCAACACTCACCATGGGCATTGGTGTTGCTTTGTAGTCCATTCTTGTTCATAGTCCCTGCCACAGTCCCCTGATGTCCCTCTGTTGCAGCTGTGACTCCAGCTTCTCCCCGTACCTCTGCTTGGCCTCCCTCATGGCTCGGTGGACGCTGTACGTAGCGGCCCGGTACAATCCCATGTCTCCGGCAGCGAGTCCTGTGTTGTAGGCGGTGGTGCAGGACTTCAGAGAGTCATGGATGCCTTTGTTCATCCATGGCTTCTGATTGGGAAACTCCCTGATGGTTCTTTTTGGAATAGTGCCCTCCACTGGTTTCCCAATAAATCCCACAGCCGCCTCTGTAAACAAACTGACGTCATCACCAGAGCTGTGTTGGAACATGTCCCTGTCCGCTGTCTCCAAGGCGTCTTGCAGGGCGGCCTCTGATTGGTCAGACCAACGCGACACTTCTCTCTCCACCGGGGCTGTTCGCTTCAGCCGCTGCTTGTGCCTGGGCAGGCGGAGAATGGAGGCGTGCTGTGACCTGCCGAATGATGGTTGAGTCTTTACTGCATAGCCGTCTCTGAAGGGAGAATAACAGTGGTCCAAAGTCCTGTCTCCTCTGGTGGGGAAGGCAATGTGCTGGTGGAGTTCTGGCATCACCTTCAGGTTGGCACTGTTAAAATCCCCGGCCATGATGAGGGCTGCCTCCCGGTGGTTCTTCTGGTAGCTGGAGATAGCCCCATGTAGCTCGGGAACGCACTGCCCGTGTCCGCCTGCGGGTGAATATAGACGGCGCTGAAAATGACGGAGGTGAATTCCCGGGGGAGGTAGAAAGGCCGGCATTTGATGGTTAAAAGTTCCAGGATGGGCGAGCAGGACTTAGAGAGACACACAACATCTCTGCACCAGTTGTTGTTGGTCATGAGACAGACACCCCCACCTCTAGACCTTCCCAACTCAGCCGTTCTGTCCATACGATGAACTGTGAAGAACTCCATTGGTTGAACGGCATGGTCCGTGGAGGTCAGCCATGTCTCCGTCAGGCAGATGATATTGCAGTCTCTTGTTTCCCTCTGGTACCTGATCCTGGCTCTGAGCTCGACCAGCTTGTTGTCCAGGGACTGGACGTTCGCGAGCAGGATGCTAGGCAGTGGTGGTTTGTGTGCTCGTAGCCTCAACCTGTTCCTAATGCCGACTCGTTTCCCCCGGGGCCTGTTACGCTGCCAGCGTCCTGTGTCCTTGTTGTTGAGGGGCCCCTGCAGGATCTCGCTGGGCCAGGACGCATCGGCAGAAAAACTGTTATAGTGTGGTAATAAGCCAATGCTCACCAGTGTGTCTCTGTCGTATTTGATATGACGAGGACACAGCATGGGGAACGCCATGCAAAAAGATAAATAAAAAAAATGTTTAAAAAGTTGCAACGGTGCCGGAGCAGGTACGGCGGCTTCTGCACTCACCGGCGCCATCTTGTTATCTTGTCTTGTCTCTCAAACAACAGAGAATCTCATATAAACTAATCCTTTGCGCGAGAAGAGGCAAGAGTTATGGCAGGACAAGTCATGGCTGCTTCACCATGACAATGCGCCTGCTCACAACGCCCTGAGCATCCAACAGTTCAGGGCTGAGAAGAACATCATTGTGCTGGAGCAACCTCCCTACTCACCCCACCTGGCTCTGTGGGATTGTTTCCTCTTCCTCAAGCTCAAGGGGGTCATCAAGGGGACCCGTTTTGAAGACGTGGACGACATCAAGATGGCTGTGACGACGGAGCTGCAGAGGATCCCAGAAGTGCATGGCGGCGTGGCAGAGAAGGCTGGGAAAGTGTGTTAGACTCCAGGGAGATTACGTGGAAGGGAAAAACTTGTAGTTTGGATTTGAAATATACCAGTCCTGGAACTTTTCTGACACACCTTGTAGTAACATAGTTTTTGTGAAACGACATATTACGAACAAAAAAAACATATTTCACCCTAAATGAACTTCGCTAATGCAAAATAAAGCGGCAGCGTATGAACGCAGCTTGTAGCTCGGCATAATCCCGTCCCATCATGTCATTATTAAACACATCAAAATGCTGGTATGGTACTATGAATAGCAAGCAGTGAAGAAATTATATCTCAGGAAGACTAACATGTAAGATTAATTTCTCTGTCAAGGTTCTGCCAGCCTTGTCAAAGGTCTCACAGAGTCAATCGTGTATTCAGGTAACAGATAAATTAATAACATATTCCTTCAGATAAGAGGTTAACTCATTTCCACTTGTGCCAAGCAAATAAACTGATTTCTGAGCGAACTGGATAATGTAGCTGGTGTGAGGGGATACAAATAACGCTAAAATGAAAGGTGCATGTATTTCAGGGACTCGAGAGATGCTTAAAGAGCTCAATTTGCACTTGAATAACCGTTGATGAAATCTTGCCCTTGAGCTCATTGAACAAGCACTTCACAAAAAAAGTTATGAAATCCGGTGAAGCCTGTGATGAAATAATTAAACAGAAATTTAGACAGAACTGAATGTGATGATTAACGTTTAAAAACAGGATTTTGCACTAGAAAAGTCACTGGCAGAAGGAACGCTGAGGGCGAAGGCTTAACTTTATCTAAAATTCCTGGATGTATTACAAGTATTTCAGCATGTTTTTGTTTTTTGTTGTCTACACTACCAAGTCATAAAACATATGATTGGCGATATAAAGAGCATAACGTCGGTTAAAAGGAGTGACTGTCATTATTTATACAGCAGTTACATTTTCAAATTAAGTGATATGTGGAAAATACTTGGGAACATGAAAAAAAAAATTCATCGAATTTTTTTTAAAAATGCAAAAGGGCCACATTCATGATGAATGAAAACAGTGGTAAAGGCAGCAGCCCATCAGCCTGTACAATGCAAACATACATGAATGAAATGAAATGAAATGAAATGAATGAAAAATACTTTATTTATCCCAGAAGGGATTCAATGTATAATGTATATAATATATAATATATAATGTAATACATGTAGTTAATCCTAACAATAGATGCAAGGACAAACATAGCTTGTACAATCAAAAGAAAATCAAAAGAATATCAGCGTATGTTTAATACTTAAAGGGACACCATACAGCATAAAGAATAAAACTTGGCCCTTCACCTCAGCAACTGTTCACAGTTATGTCTTCAGTTAGGAGAGGACTGAGGAGTCAGTACACCTCAATTCACCACATTTCTTCACAAAGTTCACGTCTGACCATTTCATATTCGTCTGACTTTTACTAAAACGTCTGTAAAGCTTCTGGTCACAGGTGTTTGTAACTTTTTGAGCACAAAATATGATTGAAAAGCACCATTGTTGGTGTTCATTTGTAGATGCTGTGAAGATGGAAACCAAATGATAGCTCCTCCACAGTCCTCTAACAATTACAACTCTTCTAATGATGAATTATAAAAGGTGTGAATGAGGAAGAATCTCCTCGCATATTCTCTCCTCACATGTCATTTGTTTTAACTGTTTTTCTATTTGTAGTATTGCATTGTGGTCTGCGTGGTCACACGTTGTTGGGCTGCATGCAGATGGTCCACAGTGGTCACGACTTCTGGTGGATGACAAAATTTACATCACACCTTAAAGCCAATTCATGCTTCCTGTGCAGCAAGGGTCCACAAACTTGAAGAAAAGTGACGCAAACTCTGACATCCACCCAAAACCTCTTGCTGCAGCTGGAGCACACCAGCTCACTTACGACTCTGCTCAAATGCTGCAACAACAAACAAACTCTAACCTGTAAAAGAGATCAGGAGACAACTTAAACACAACTCATCCTCATTTCAAGCCAGCATTTTGATGGATGTTAACAATCCACATAGTCTAAATACAGAGTACAGCGGATGATGGATGCAGCTTTTTCACTTCTTTTTTTTTTCTCCAAGTAATTTTAATCCTAATCACTTGACAGCCTGCGTTCTGTTTGACTTACAGTTTCATTACTGAGCCGTTCCATTGTTGCCGAGTCTTTTGTGATTTCGAGTTGCTCAGGCGTTCTCCTGGATTTACTTTCTAGTTGACAAATATTTCATACTGGCTTCGATGATCAAAAGACTTACACAGAATATAACTGGATTTGCTTTGTTTGAGTCGCCAACGTTATTTGTAGGCAAAACACTATCATCGCATCGGTTTTTATTTATTTATACAGCTTTAGTTCCTGGTTTTAGTTGCAGTGAGCCGTAACAAGCTTGATCTGCCATATGGTTTGAGTTAGACAAACAATTACAGTAGAAGTTCGGTCCTCCAGCATTCTTCATTATGGGAGTACTTTCTAACTCTTTTGTCTGTCGCACATCTACATTGTAGTATGAATCCTTCCTCTTTTTTCTCCCCATCTTTGGCGCACTAATTAAATTTCTTACCATGAGTCAGGGAGGTGAGGCTTTGATGGTTTGCGTTTTGTAGATACAAAAAAAAATAAAAAAATCATCTCCTCGAAGCTGCACAGCCATTTCCAAGGGAAGCTTCAGGGGTCGAATTTTTAGAAATATATTTAGAGAGCATTTGGACTGGACTAACGTGAGCATCTGTGCTTCTCTGCCTGCAGAGAGACTCCACAGTAGATCATCCATCACTCCTTTGTGGACATGTCAGTGTGAAGAGCTGCCAGAAGGCTCTCCACCACACACGGCCTTCATGTTTTCAGTGCATTGTGGGTGTGTTTACAGTCTACTGTGGGTTATTTGTTGTGGTTTTAGTGGTTTGCTCGTGTTGGACCCAGATACATTGGGGAGAGCTGCCTGAGTCCCTCGTCCTCTGCACCAGAGCTCAGAGGTCCAGCTTCTCCCACATCTCTACTTGGAGTAACATGTCTCAGCTCTCTGCTAAAGCTGTTATTTCTGAGACTGTGCAGTTTCCAGGAACAAAAAAAAAAAAAAGGGTATCTTGCACAATTATTGTGAGAAAACTTCTGGGAATTCAGTCAATATATCTCAATTAAGACAGAGACGTAGGAGGGAAGAGGCTTTAGTTTTAACTGGACGGATATTCTGGGGCTTTCTGGAGACAAAACTGAAATATTAAGTCAGTCAAAATGGTTTTTTTTTAAAAGAAATTTGTTTCACTAAGTTCCTGAAGTACTTCATGCCGTCCTACTAATATGAATGGACATCCACATACACAAAAGTCTGTCGTCAACATATAACAAGTCTTTGGAGATGCTCACAGCTCTGTTCAGGTTGAAATGAAAATGCTAACACGCTACTGTTTAGCTGGTGTAATATTGTAATATAATCATTATTCAAATGAGCTTAAAAGTAAAGCTGAGGCTTATTGGGAAGTAATCAGTTTGGCAAGTGTGTAAATCTCCAAATTCCGTTGCAATCCATACAACAGATGTTGAGACGCTCCATCCAAAAACAGAAGTGAAACTTTACAGTGGTATTAGAGGTAAACTCACAGTGTTGAAAATGTGTCTGATTTATGATCAGAGACGACGGCTGGTCAGCATGCTGAGGTTGTAGGAACTTTTTACTTACTGGTAGCGCGAAATCAACAAGTCAAGGTCAGGATCAACAAAGTTTTTAGGAACTTTGAAATCAATGCTGTAGTTGTCATGACCTTACAAACATACACACACGTACACAAATAGCATCACGCTGGCGCTGCACGAGAAGCCAAGGGGGGTCACCGAGGTCATTAGAGTTCCCGAACATTTCCACAAAAATTTCAACATAATCCAGCCAATAGTTGTTATATTGATGGAGTATCTCCGTCTGGTCCAAAGTGTGGTCACATGCTTTTGCAAAGTTCAGACAGAATTTAAAATCGGGCAGGATTTATGAGCTTTTACACTTAAATAAGGTAATTATACTGCAGCAGTTACACATATAGTGACAATTATGGTCAACACAGTGTCATCCTCTGTCTCTGGGCCCCTGGGGAATCCTTGAAACTCTTTCTTTACAGTTTTTTGTGTGGACAAAAAGGAAATCACGTGCTTGTACACAAATGATACCTCAGCATAAAAAAGATTAAATATTAAACTGGTGTCCTTCAGGATGGTTGTATAGAAACCTCAAGGGCCCCTGATGAAGCTCAAGCCTGAGCGTCCACAGCTGAACCCCAAACGCTGCAAATAATCCTTTGAAGGCTGCGATAGAATTCTTCTCCAATCTATTATCACACAAAGGACAGTGGTCTGAATTGATTATGCTAATTTAGAGCACAATGTATTCTAATACACAAATAATAGAACCATATGGGACAGACAGTAGAATATGGATCAGTCTTGTAAGTCTCCATTTACAGAGAACAAAGACAACGGAGGCAAACTAAACAGTAGCGCGCGTCAATATTGGGGCTGATTCTTCCATCTTCATTTGGACTATTACAGACTTCCATTAGGAAGTAAATGCCACATTGATCCCTGACAAAGTCCTTGAATAGCAGAATGCAAATGAACGTGGAGAGGGAGGAAATTCTGTGATTACACAAGATAGAAAGAGCGGCATTAGCCAAATGTCACATCAGTTACGTCTGTCTGAAAATGACAAGAAACATTCAGACATTCTCTCTATTCAATACACAAAAAAAGAAAAAAAAAACACACACACCATTTATTATGACACTGAAGAGCTGCAGACACCAGCCTTGGCATTTGCCAGCTACCAAATGGAAAAAAGTTCACCCTGTCAGGTGCTTACTTTGTTGACGCATTTTTTGGAAGATATACATTTAAATGCAAGAAATGCACTATTTCACCCTGATAAAGGAACTAGTTGTTTATCATCCTTGTGTAACAGGATGACATTCATTATGAGCAGTACCTCACAAGAAAAAAAAACCCTGCAGAGGTTGAGCCACTTAATGCAAACGTCATCACACCTATGAGCAACAGCACACAGACACCAGCTGCTTGTTTTAAATCCCTCTGGAAACAGGAAGTTGTTTTTCAATCCTATACAATACTTAAAGTGCAAACAAAATGATAGAACCTGACGTAGCTATCGACTGTCTCATCATTCATGACGTGGTTGTGTGCAAAAAGTGTTGTTGTGAGTCCAAGGCTTTAAAGAGTTTCTCATCCGCACACATTGAACGTTGTGTAATATGTGTGCGACTACCAAAAACGCAGAGATTGTGGAACAAAGCCCTGGTGTGATCATCTAAGCGCTGGAAAATTAATGTTAGCATGAATCATTGAGGATAAACAGCTTTATTAGGTGAGCTTGTGGATCAAATAATTTGCTCTTCAGCACTCAGATGCCAGATATCACAGGCGAATACACAGAAATCCGTCATGTGTTGTAATGGGACATCCTACCCTGTGCTTAAATATTACATTACTGTCTTCAATATATTATGTACCACGTATTTACTGTGGTCTATGCATTAAGAAAAGAAAAGAAAAACATCAACTGTGTGATGACATTTTAAACACATCTTCATTCCACCAGCGAATCGGGTGGAATAATTACAATCAAATGCTTTTCATACACCCTGATGGTACCGCTGTCGCTCACAAATTCCCTATAGTGGGAAAAGATTATCGTTCCAAGATTAATATTTATTGTGTGATGAAACCGGTAAGTACACAAACACACATTTAAACAACCCCGTCAGAAGGGGGGCCGGTATTGCTAACGTGTAGCGACGCATTTACAAAATGCATAAGACACTCGGGAACGAAGGCATCAGTTAGTCAATCAACACACAATTATTTCATTACAGCAATTATCCTAAATGGCATCATTACATTCTTGGTATGTAGCATTGTTGATGCAGCAGTTGCAATCACCAATATCAGCTTGAAAAGTTGTATCTGAATACAAATACACAGTGTGTATCCGTGCCAAATTTGGGTTACGGTTGGGGTGAACTTCGAGACAACTTGACTTATTCCAAGTGGGTATTTTAACTTGTTAACAGCTTCCTGAAAACCGGGTGCATCTGGATGTGTTCCCAGCTTTCAAACACCCAGCGGTTCAACTGTTCTCAAAAACCTCAGAGAAACGTTCTTTCTTTGAAAAAAAAAAAAAAAAATCCCACTTTTTGAGCAGACTGTATCACAGAATCATTTTAGGTGTTACAAATCTGCTTTTGGAAGCTGATGCGGGGGAAATGGTACTATCCTCTTGCTTTCAAGTCGCAGAAAAGCTTCTTATACAGTAACCTTCACCACTCCGATCTAGGAGAATCACTTTTTAGATGTCTCAATTTCACCTTTGGACCGGGTTTAAATTCATCCAATAGCACTAAAATAGTCTGGCATTATTATTCATACGCTCAGCTCCAGTTTTTATGTGGCGTCTTCCAAGGTTTTCACTTTAGGTGCAATTCTCTTCTTCATTTACACATTTCCACTCAGCCAAATCATTCTAAAAGAATAACAGTTCACAGTCACACGAGTGGCTCTATCAGGCTGGAGCTGGTTTCTATCAAACACAGAGAGACTGTAGACCCGAGCATCGAGTGGTGCAAAAGTCCCCTCGTATTTCAAAGAATTCATTTTCCTCCTTCGTCTTGTCGATGAATTGCGGTTTTGACGGGCTAAAGGTGCTTTAAAATTCACAAAATTTTGCACCTGCACCAGAAATGGAGGAAGGATATGTCTTTTGAGTCCTGCAACAAAATGCAGTAGCTCAACAGTGGCCCCCAAAAAACCTTAAAGCTGCAGCACCTACGTTTGGTTCCACCCAGAGACTCTGTGTAAAAGATGGAATCTGGGTCTGACGAATCCAGGAAACATGGAAGTGCCTTAAACCTGCATTCGTTATAACAAACTACAGGGAACGACTCCTCTGGTTGCCAGCAGACATACGACCGTATAGACGTCTATGAGAAAAGACCCCGTTTGTCCCTTGTGTTACCTCAGTTAACATTTTCCTCAAGAGTTTATGCTCTCAATCACTAGTTTAAGTCTGTTTCAATACAACACAATGTTCATTTTGTAAATTCTGGTTCTGTTCAGAGCAACATAGATATGGTAGGTAGATAAACCGTGGTATGCTGTAGGATGGGGCTACATTGTGATTCCACCACTTGTTGGTAATGTGATGGCGATAGCCTAACTCCAAACGCAAGGCTTGAAAACGTCCAAAACCCTGTGGGTGACGTCCCAGTTGCTGTATCTGTCTTATATTTACAGTGTTCCACCTAGATGTACCAAGTTTGGGAGGCACATGTGCCATGTCTGAGTCACAAAGAAGCTCCTTGGAGCCGTAATTAAAGCCTCACAAGAAATCAGCCATTTTGAATTTACTGTGCTGTTTGTGGTATTTGTAGCTCGTGCACTATAACAACCTCCTACCAGAGAAACTTCAGATTTGGTCTAACAAAGACCTTTATAATGCACGGTTATCAAAATTCAGGCTTTTGGTTGCAGTGGCAATAACAGATTTCAACATTTCACTAACAAAGAAAGTTGCTGTGATTTGAATGCACAAGATCATGTCAGCCTCACATTTCTCCTGCTTGATAAGAGTTCAGACATGAACACATTTACATGTCAATATTTAGTCATAGAATCAACTTCATTTAACAAATATCTGATTTACAAAAAACTACACAGCATGTTCTATGCATTATATGTAATAACCTGATATATAGTTAGTATATGTTCTCCAACATAGACATCCCATAATGGACACAGAAGGTGATTTAAAACTCCTTTGCTCACTATCTGATGGGAGTCGAGGCTTAAAGACATCCACGTACAATAAAACCCCTCGACTGTGGCTCACAACACCGAGGTGTGATCAAGGGTCCGATCATCAAAGCTTAAACACAATTGTACTTTTGCTCCTCCAGTTTTGGTGAAAATGAATTCCCAGTTGTTATCCTCAAATTAGTATTGATCTCAGTTTATTGCAAGATTCAAAAGGAATACTTAAAATTCACTTTGATGTGACTTTTTTCAACTAATTGTTTGTTGTGTCACTGCACTTGTTGGGTTTTTAAATTTACTTCCTTTAGAAATATACATAAACACTATGCACTCCTGATATTGTATTATATAGAGTATTACAGTGTGTGTACAGACTGGTTGCCTTCGCTGAATCTGCTTTCAGGATCGCTGCAGAACCTGCACAGCAGCTGCTCTTAAGATGTTCAAACAAAACTATACAGAGCATCTGTTGACTTGTTGTTTGAGGGGGAGAGTTTAGAGCTGAGTAACTATTGCACATTGATGTGAATCTCATTAGTGTCGCTAATGTGATAACGGTTATCGCACTTCATAAATCACTGCACAGTCTATCAGTAAGTTGCTGGCATCCTTATTTATTTATTCTTTTTTTAATTTATTTTTTTACAATAGACCCTTAGAGTTACACTCATTGTGCAACGACACAACAATACATCCTGTTCAAACAAGAATCTTTTCGTAGGATTCCTTTTGACTTGAACCAGTGATATGGAGACTAAAATGAAACTGTATTGAATTACAGCAACATTTTGTGACTGTGAAATTCATCGAGTCGTAAATCACCGTTTTAAGGGGAAAACGTTCCTTTGTTTCTTTTGCTCTCTCTTCTTCTTTCTCTTGTGCGTTATCAGTGAGCTGCAGGACAACAGATTAGCAAGTTAAAAGAAATGTTTCGACGTTCAAATAGGTTCAAAAAGCAACTTTTTTTGTTGGCTTATTGTGAAATTTTTAATCAGTTTTTATGACTTTATACAGTCGTCCTCAAACGTATTCATTGCCTTCCATTAAAGAAAAGGCAAAATTCACAATAATCACTCAAATAACTAGAAACTGAAAAAAGTAATAATAAATAAAAATTTGATAAATTATAATTTTGTGAAATAAATGTATTTTCTATCAGACTGTGGTTGTTTTGGCTCTATCAAAATTATTTTGTTTGCTTTACTCTAACTGTATTTCGACCAACCAACCACATTGGGGCGGGACTTGTTGCCATGGTAAGCCAGAAAATGGGAAAGAAGCTTCAAATATGTAGCGAAAAGGTTTTATTTCAAACTGTACTGTTTTCCTACATCTAAGCAACCCAAGATCTAGATAGATAGATAGATAGATAGATAGATAGATAGATAGATAGATAGATAGATAGATAGATAGATAGATAGATAGGCTGAACACAAACATATGTGACTAACGACGCTTTCAGTTGTTCATGCGTCTTGTACCTTTGCTACTTCAAAAAGCAACTATGGGCTGAATCTCACCCGATGATGGATATCGTATTATACTGTACATTAAGTCAGATCATATTCCACTCAGTATGATAATCGGTGGCCGGTCCATTACTCCTAATTATATCAATCATCACCCATAGATTTGAAATGGCATGTTACACCCCGGTGGGAGCATTTATGGCCCCTGTATTCATCAGAGACAAATTGAAATTCAAAGCACACGAAGCGCAAACTGAAATCTCCCGTAACTCTTTTGAAAAACTCCCCTTATTTTCTCTGTCTTTCTCGCTCAGCGTCGACAGCCTGAGTCCTGTAAGAAATAATCTGACAACTTGGTGCTGAAATACAGCAACCTGCTACATAAGTTTGACATGCTTGTTATCACGGCGACATGTCTGCCACACGGCTGGACTACTCCTTCTTTGCACGCACACCTCCGAGGTAATTTCTCTCTTCCTTGACAATTTAATTTGTACCTCTCATGCGGTTTCTTACCGTGATACAATTTGCAACATTAATGCCACAAGATTGTCAGAAGACTGAAGCCCACATTTATGTAACTCCCTACCTGCCGGAGGAACATATAGAGGAGGTGATGGAAAACTACCTCAATGTGAATAAAAATCTTATTTCAAAGTTAATTATCAGCACCGTGCAGTAGGATGATTAGCAGATTATTATTATCAGTCATTACCTTATATGAATAAACCTGTAGGTGCAGTAAAGTGGACCTATTTGACGACACACAACAGAAGCGGTCCAGTCACACACCATGAAGTGGTTTCTGAAGCCTGATATAATTCATACTCGCAGGGCTACTCTGCAAACTGCTGTAGCCGACATCTAACTGCCAACAAGCTCTGCTGCCAGGAACATGCAAATGCTGGTCAGTCACACACACACAATGGTTGGAGCAGCTCTCCAAGCTTCTCTCATTTTTTTGTCTGTGCTGAGGTATTTACTCCCTGCTGGCATTTCAGTCCCAGGCCTGTACATCATTTAATTCAAAAAGCTGAAAAGGAAGCAAAAGAGCTCTCTGACTCGCTGCTAATTTTGTTTGTTGATGATAATAAGACTAGTTTACATTCAGAAGGTGTACATGCGGCAGCCACTTCCGTCTCCTGATGCTGTGCAGGCTCTGGGTTTGCTCCGACGGTTGGAGGTTTAAATAAAAGTCAATACCGATTCGCAGCTTTTAATTAAGAAGGTTTCCTCCATTTTGGGTTCTCCAGCTTCCTGTTCCATCAAAGACCAAGTCTTTGAGGCCTCACCACTCGCCTCAAGAATAGCTTCTTTCCATAGTGTGTCATCCAAGTAAACTCTGCCATCTGCTGAACTCTGCCGCTGCCTACACACACAGAAAATCCTCACGCACACACAGTAAACACACAAACACACACTACGAGCGTCACACTTCACTCGCAACTTTTTATTAGTTCTACTATTGTTGCCCTTACAGAGGCTTTTTTTTAATATTGCATGGATTTGCTTCTCAGGATGTTTGTAATGCTGCTATTTTTACATTTGACTCTGTAATTGACTGTTGCTTATTAAACTGTTCCCATGTAATAAATGACGACAGTTTTCGCATTTCACCGCACAGCAACTATGGAAAGAAAGCCATTATTCAGTTATTTATAAACTAAAAAACTGATAGCATGAATGCAAAGACATGAAAGGTATGTAAGCACAATACAGTAAATCCCAATTGTGTGTCAGTCAAATTCTGAATTCCTGAAATAGCAACCTGTGTTGAGGGATTATGGTGCTGGTTCACAACGTATCATGTAGCACCGACACAGTAAGAAATGTTTGCAGCTAGAGAGTTATACAGTGCACTTAAAAAAAAAAAAAAAAGCCATTTTATCATTTTGCAATTGTCTGAAAAAACTAGATTTGAAGGATTTCATGTTTCGTAGATTTCTTTAAACTAGTAGCATTGTGCTGCCTTCTGGTGAGCCATCGAAAATACACGTCTGCTGCCACATTCCTGTCACAGATGGATTTGGAAAATTCTAATTTAGAAAGTGGGTTGTACACACACACACACACACACACACACTGGCGTAGGCTTAAATGCATGCATGCCAGTGTGTGTTGTAACTTCCACTATTGCTTGGTTTCAGGTTACCAGGCCTCCCTCGCTCGTCTCTCCTGTATTTCAGTCTGTCTTTTTCTTTGCCGGCTCCTGGAGTCTGCCTGTCTGCTCTCTAAATAGAGCTGACCTCAATGCAAACTTGGTGCTGCCACTGTCTTTAACTCTGCATGGGAGTTGATGCATATGTACGACATGGCGCTCGTCTCCGCGCGTTTTACGTGCGTGTGAGAATCTAGACGCGGTCGTAACTCACTGCCTCGATGGTGGAACTCAGCCAGCTACGTGCACAAACATGCGATCGTACAACAAACTGATGCAACCAAATGTAAACTTTATCACTCTGACCACAACACCATTGTGCGTCCTGAAATACATACGCATAATCTGGCTAAGCTTCTAAACCACAGAAACCAGCAGACAACACGACTGCAAATCACGTTTAGCGTGTTTTTGACAGGGGAAGAATTTCACCGATCAGCATGCGCTTCAGAAAAACGGGAAGGAGGAAAGCCGAGAGACCAAACATGATGAAGTTACCGAAAATGATAATGCGAACAAACTGCAGCTGCAGTGGAGAGTTTTGTCTTTTAAGAGTGAGTCATTACATTTTTCATGATAGCTTGTCTGGACTCAAAAGTGTGCAGAGGAACCAGCATAATGCATTCTGCAAGTCTGACCTGATGTGTCAAACAACTTTTACAGTCACACACCTTATTGCAGACACATTGCAGTCATGATTCATTGTAACTGTCAGCATCTCTGAAAATACTTAGGACTGATATCCCCCCAAGGTTTTTATATGACTTGCAGATCTAGCATAAAACTGATGAAGGCAGGTTAGAAAGGAACATTCATCACTGTAAGCTTCCTGGCTGATTGTCAAGAGGATGTTTGTTTTCTAAATATTAGACTGCCTGTCGGATGATCCAACATGATCTTTTCATTTCTTTATATTTGGCTCCTCTGCTCTGAAGTCTTTGTGTCCCTGCAAATGTGATCATCCTCGTGAAAAAGACAGCGAGGTTGTCCTCTCAGTCTAATCTGTACCACTAAAGTTTGTAGGACAAATGAAACCGAGTGCCGCCACACTGACCTCAGCTGATGTGAGTACTGGGGGAAAAGGGTTAATTAGGTTTAATTCCGAGCTGTTATTCACTCTCTACCTCCAGAGGTGCTTATTCAGCAAAGCTAAGAAGAGAGGTGACTTCAAAACAGGC
Organism: Stegastes partitus; assembly: GCF_000690725.1. Lineage (NCBI taxonomy): Eukaryota > Metazoa > Chordata > Actinopteri > Pomacentridae > Stegastes > Stegastes partitus. The sequence goes on from NW_007579022.1 coordinate 26,258, forward strand.
CTTGAAGGTGGCAGCTTTTAACAGTGAAGGACGGACAATAGCTGCCCTTCTTTCAGTTTAGATTACGGGACTTTTAGAAGACAGAGACAGATGCGTACGGAGCAGACATGGAGAAGAGAGGTCAGGATTGTCCTCAGGTACATTTACAGGTGTAAAAAGCTAATTAGCAGAGGGCCACAAATAGAAGTGTAGTGGTTGGCACCGGAGCTGACCCAAATTATTCACAGCTTTGTCTGCTCCCGTGGTAATTGATGTTCAAATCCGTATTCAAACGCTGAGGTTTTTGTTGTTTGTTTGTTTTAATCACACATGGATTACCACAAAAATTCCAAACAGCCCATGAAATAAGAACTAGTAATCCATCATTGTTCATTATGCATCAACATTAATTATTATTCGATATTCTCAGACGAGGACATCAATTCTTAGTGTATCACAGCTCTCATCTAACACTGGCAGGCTGGCACCTGACCACACTGTGAAAAGAGTAACCAACTGAGATAAATGACTTCAACTAGTAACCTGCAAATGAATTAAGTTTATCCACTTAACAAGTCAGAATAACACCACTGATTTATGTTCAACAGTTTGCATGGCTGCAAAATAACTTGAAGGATAGGAAAGGAAAGTTGTTTTCTTTTCCAACTTTGGTATTTGCCTCACCTAAAAGTAAAATAACCTCATAATATGACCAGAAAAAATCTCTTTAATTTGCAAAATTCAGTTAAAACATTATCTTGATTGACGGAAAAGAAATATCAAAGACACAAATCTGACATTTGCGACACTTTAATAAAGAAACAGTGGTTGTGTCTGAAGTCATCCACTCACTCCCTACTCACGATAAGGACTACTATGTAGTGAAATACGTAGGGAGGGAGAACCTCGATAAAGTAGCATTTCGGACACAACTCAAGCTTTTTCGCTAGCCATGATTTGTGCCGTAGCAGCGTAGTGCAAACACATCAAATTCACAGTTTATTGCGTTGCTACGAAACAGGTAAAATAAAATTTAACAAAACATAAACAGGAAATTACTGACATTTTAATGACAAGTTTTGGCGCTGTCATTCATCTTTCCATTTCCTTTCACGCAATGCATGATGGTCCATGTTGCTCGGTTAGTGACCATCGGCTGTACACATAGACTGTATAAAAGATGGACGTAGCAACCGGCCCTGAAAAATGAAGCCAACCCGGAACTGTCAAAAACCTGCAATATCACTACGTCCACTAGTCCTGGCTCCAAAAAACCCTGGCTCCCATAGAAATGAATTGGAAAAGAAGTGATCACAGATCACAAAATAAATCACAAATTAGTTTTCATAGTCAAATCCAGAGATCAGGTGGCCAATCTGAAAATAAATCAATATTGAATTTTTTTTTTAATCGTCAACATTTTGCGGGGCAAGGGGCGTGGCTGGCTTGATTGACAGTCGGCAGCGACCATACAGATGAAGCGAGCAGAAGGCGGTAAATGTGGGCGGGCAGAGAGGGCCCGCCTCTCAATCCGTCTGACCAATCGCTCCTCCTATGGCTCCGCCCCCCTCCGACCATTTTTGCGTCACTGTCTCCAAAAATCCAAGATGTCAACCAGGAAGTAGCAAAACCCTGGCTTCATTTTGTCAGTGCAGAAACCAACGGGTGACGTCACGGTAGCTACGTCCATCTTTTATACAGTCTATGGCTGTACACTACTTTTCAAGGTGCATTGTGGGATATTTTGAGTGCACTATAGGGTGTAACATTTGTAACTTAACATTCGGACAGCCCTACAAAATGGCGGACACCCTATACGATGGGTGATTTCGGACACAGCCATTGACTAATAGCTTTACAATTGCTAGCACTGCCTTTGTACCAACAAATATATAGTAGCTACAAAAAAAGGTTTTTACTATTTATGTCTTTCTAAAAAAAAGTCAGATTTCAGTATTTGTCCCCTTTTTCAGTCTTCTATGTACAACTTTGGGCGACACCAGCAAGATGTCAAAAGAAGGGGAAACAGACTGTGGCCTGGAATAACTTCAACATTTACAAAGATGACCTCCAAAAAACTGAGTGCCAGATTTTACAAATCTACAATGGATTTGGCAAATGAACTAAAAGCTGTAAATAACAGCTTGGCCATGTTTAAAGTGTGACCTGCATGCTAACAAAGTGTAATGCTACCAGCTGTGGTTATGAGATGCATTCATATTCTGTGTTTGTGCTTCCACACACCCCCAGGTTGCGGCTTTGAATATTTGCTAATAATTCTCACCGAAGCTTCGAAGCCCCCATAAAAGATATTAGGGACAGCCCTAGTTGCCATTTCGGCCTGTCAAAATGTCACAGGCTGGGGAAAAAAAGCATCTGATATGGGATTTGGAGACTTAAATGTCATGTGTAACACATCTTACTGTTGGGCTGTATTATCCTGTGGCGTGATAAAAATCTTCCGAGCAAGTTGTGCACTGGAAGAAGGCTCGGCGGACCCGAACGTCTTTAGCCGTTTGAGAAGCTGCCGAATTATTACGAGCGGCAAAACAAAGTCTGTATTACCTTTCACACACTTCACCACATGGACAATCCTGACCCCGAAAAGGAGCTGCAAAGGACCAACAGCTGCTGCGATGGAAGAGGTCAAAGAGAGAGATCGGCCTCCCGTGGCTTCAGGAGTTTGTAATTAACACATTTCCACCTGGTACAGTCTCCATCCTTTACATCGTCAGACCACGAGTGCTTTGAAAGCTCCGCGTAGCTTTGGCAGATCAAAGCCGGAGAAACAGCCTCCCTCAGACTGAAACACATCAACCCAATTACCTTTAAATATTCACTCTACACATGTTACCAATCAGAACAAGCTGCTCCAGGTGTGTGAAGGAAGAACATAAAAAAAAGGGAATAGGCCTAAAATGCCCTACTTACGTAAATTAATGGGAATACATTTTGCATTTTGTGAAAAAGCCATTTTATTAATGTTCCTGTTCATGCAGTGGAGTTAAAGGAGTAGTCAGACAATTTGGACGGTAGGTTTAGCTGCTTTTTTTTTTTTGCTGTTGGGTAGTTGAACAGATCACAACTTTGATGATGATATAATTCAGTAAACAGCTCTAGAAGTGTGATTACACAGATTTAGTTACCATTGTGGAGAGCTAGGAAAGCTATTTCATCCTGCTTCCAGTCTCGTACTGAGCTAACCTAATCGACTGCAGCTTCATATTCAATCAACAGACACCAGAGTGGTATCGATCCCAACATCTCAACTCTCAGGAAATATTCCTTTCAGTGATATTATTTCAAATGATCAGATATGCATGTGCGCTGCCAACGACGGCAGATTAATAGTCTCATTCCTGAAAAGCAAGACGAGTTGATTTTTTCGTAAAAGCTTGAAAGGATCCTCTGCTGTTTAAGACGTCTTGTCACTGGAGGACAAATTGTTTTCCCATTTTCATAACTGTCCAAAAAAAACACAGACCGCAAATGACAATGTCTGTGTGTGTGTGGGTGTAAAAAATGTTAACAATAACAGTGCAGTCAATAGAAAATGTAACAAGAAGCAGCTCTGAGAAACAAACAACAGGGGAAGGCTTTTTCAAATGTAAGTTGTGCCGCTGTTGCATGTTGACATTCTGTGTGTGATCGCGGATGATTAGCAGGACTCTGTCCCTGAGGAGCTAAGCCCACATAAAGCCCTTCACTCTCACTTCTCCCTCCTGCACTGAGCCTCTCTGGGGGGAAGCAGAAATCACTCAGTGTGCCAGAGATGTGCCAGTGTGAGATCTGCGTGTGAGAAATGGATTTTGAATATTTGGATCAGAAGAGGCTTCTGGGTGGAGTAATGCCTGATAACACTAACACTGTCGCTAAGGTAATCACCCGTGACAAATTCTTCCTGAGCAGAGAGGTGGACGGCCACTGAGGGCTGAGGAAAGAAATGCTTTTTGGCTGATTCTAGGGAACCTGTCAAACCAGTGGTTACCAGTGGTGAGTTTGGCTCCGGTGAGATGCTGCCCATACAGAACCTTCTGGTGCCAACCGGTCGGTGTCAAAGCACAAACAAGTCTAATGATTTTGGTGTCTTCCTATTGTTCCTGTTAAATTATTAGCTGCCTTATTTTGACATCTCCAATTCGCTTCTCTCAAATCCTAAAAGCATTTCCAGTGCAGAAAAGTCAACTAATGATTTAGTAATTAAGCAACATCTAATAACAACACTTCAGCTACACTGCATTGCTTTGTAAGGCTGCTGGCAAACATGTGCATGGAGATGAACGCTTACACCAGAATGCTAACATGCTCCTAGTGACGATGCTAATATGCTTATCACCATCTTAGTTTACCAATGTTTGGCCATTATCCCCCATGCTCCATTGGCCAGTCTCTCCTCACGATTCAAAAATATTCAGACTGAAGGCATCGCAAGAAACGTGTTGTGATCGACTTGGAGATGAAGATGATGACCTCAGCTACAGACATTATCTAGAATTACCTCCAGTGATGACTAACTTTGAGGGGCCTTTGATTGACTATTCACTGTTTGCCACCATCAAGGGCCACTGGAATTTACCTACCAAAGAGGATAAATCCGATATTTTGCTGTTAAAAGTTTCAAGGATCCAAAGGGAACACAAAGAACAGCTGAGGCTGAGATACATGCTCATAGTCTGGAGGAAGAGGTGATACTCTTGATTTACAAGTGGTTCTATATTCCAGCCCTCACCTATGGTCATGAGCTCTGAGCAGATGCAAGCAGCTGAAACAGATTTAGGATTTTAGATATTGGGTGAGAAATCTGGACATCCTGAGAGAGCTCTGAGTAAAGTGGCTGCTGCTCCTTTAGGTACTTTGGGTGCTGATTAGAATGTCTCCTGGGCACCTCCCTTTAGAGGATCTCCAGGGACATCCAAATAGATGGACACCCTGGGGCACATCCAGAACTCGCTGGAGGGATTATATCTCTCACCTGGCCTTGGGATCGCACTGGAAGAGCTGGGAAATGAAGCAGGGGAGGGTAGATTGTGCTGCCTAGCGCCACTGGGTCCCCTCATAAACTCTAGTACTGCACAGTACTGATCTATTGATGGAATTAAATGTCTGGGGCTCAGCAGAGTGAGTCAATTCAATCTCTGGGGAGCATGAATGTCTATCCCAAATTTTATAGCAAGCTATTTAACAGACAACACAGCCAAATAAACCATACATGTGAACTTCATGGTGTCGTCGAGGAAATCGAGGGAGCAGTAAGGATGTCAGCTTTGTCCTCTGGGGACCACGAATGGCTGTGTAAAAACTTCATGGCACCATGCGTATTCTGTAATTTTGGTCAATTTTCAATTTAGTTCTCTTAAAAATACTGCTGTAGAGTACAAGGCTTTTCTGTCCCTGTGCAGAAGTTTGAGGTTTTTAAATCTTATCCTATATTTATGTTGCCTGAAGGAAGCTCCTTTGGACCTTTGGAACGCAGAATGTAAATTAAATAGTTTCTGTTCTAAAGGCTAAGTGGGCATTTGAATCATGTACTTGCAGAATAATCACAGACCTTAAAGTGACAATAGCACTTGTCTGTTTTTATTGCGGTATATTTTGTGACAGAAAAAAAAGAAAACCAAGAGGAATCGATCCGATTGTCTGGTCTTGTATGCTCATTTCCCCAAGGAGACCTTTTGCTAACTTTATATTATATACTTCTCAGCCCTGGAAGAATGATTTTTTTTTTGTGAACACAGATGTATTCCTCGATTGGATGAGCAGCATTATCTACTAGTTTATTTTACACTATTCCTATAGGGAGGGGAAAACTGAACCTCGGTGCCCATCATGTGCCATCACAGTCATGATTACAACGAAATCCATACAGTATTTTTCGCTATCAGGGCTTATAACTCTCAACGGATCTCTCTTCTTATTTACACGTTGGATTGTCTTTTACCGGCATCACTCTCAAGTCTCTAAGGCAGAACACAAACAGCTCGTGCATTCATCGAAACGTTCCAGAAGGAGGGGGTTGCGAGCGGTTTGATGAAGTGTGTTGCCGTCTATCTCGTTTCGTACTAATTTTGCTCAGCAGCACTGAAAATAAAAGTGCTTCTCTGATTATATAGCTTTTCTATATGACAACTTTCTGTCATGTCTTTCCATTGTAGCCGCCTTAAAAACATATGCTGCTTTTTTTTTTTTTCTTTTTTCTCCGAACAAACACAAACCTGTCAGCCCGGTGAAACAATCAAACATTCTTCATAGTTAATAAAAGGATGGAGTGCCATGTACTGAACTCTTCTGATGATTGCAGCGAGTGCAGTGTGTACCCTTCATACCGATCCTCTGGAGTTTCTCTACAAGCTGAAATGATGATGCCTGGAGCTGTAGTTAAAGAAAAACTCTGCATCCACACAGCTTTGTAGTTTTTTTAGTTGCCTTTCCAAAAGCTTAAACACAAGAATAGGAGTGATAAAACTTTATTAAACACTATGTTTGTCTATCCGAACCTGCTCATGTCACCAAGTCCAGCAAACTATCTGACTGCCTGCCAAGGTGCACACACATTTCATAATAGCTTGGATAAGATCATTTTTACTACTAGAAAAATCAAGCAGCTCGCTACAGAAACTTGAGAAATGACTGTTTAGAGGTGAATTTGTATGCTGCACATATTTTTTGCATTGTATACCTTTTGTTTTCAAACCACACATCACCTGTCAGCTCTGGCTAGATAATATCCCAGCGAGAAACCCAGCAGCAGCCTCCAGGGCAAAAAAAAATAAAGCTGTACATACAATATAGGTTACATATAATTATTATTGCTACATCAGAAAAAAAAAAAAGTAATGTTCTGCTTTAAGTATTTGGCCTAGTTTGAAGTTTTTAATATTCACAGTGCAGAAATGAAAAATAAGGCACCACTGTGATACTTTTTCAAGTGTGTTTTTTGCATAGTCGTGGTAATGCTAGTATGCAAACCGTCATGGTGGTGTTCAAACTGTTATGCTAGTATGCAACAGTCATGCTAGTCTCTACACAACCATGCTAGTATGCAAACAGTTATGCTCGTATGCAAACAGTCATGGTGGTATTCAAACTGTTATGCTAGTGGGCAAACAGTTATGCTAGTATGCAACAGTCATGCTAGTCTCTACACAACCATGCTAGTATGCAAACAGTTATGCTAGTCTCTAAACAGTTATCACACGGTCACAGTACCGTGTCCTGCTAACCTAAACACCTAAACTGGTCTTAGCAGCCAAATGCTGCCTATACGTCCCGCCCACTTCCAGCCCATCGGAGCCTGCGCGTGGAATTGTTTTGGGTTTTCCCCAAATGATAAAGTGCAAACAAAGATAATTTGCAACGTTTGTGTTACACTCGGACAAATGACGATGACTTCCGTCCAGATTCCAGTGATTTTATTTATCCAGCAACAGCTGTAAACAGACTGCAAACAGAATAATCGCGGACATCTCGGCTTGCGGCGTTGCTAGCTTAGCTGTGTTGCGCTATCACCGGCCGAGCCTGCTTCTTCTTCTTCAGGACTATATCGGCGTTCAGCCACATCACAGCCAGCACTGCCCCCCTCTGATGTAAGTGGATATTGTCCCACAGCCACTTCAGGTGGGCAGGTGAGTTCCTTACAAGCGACACAAGCATTCATACATAAGAAAAATAATGGTGGGGGGACCAAGCTAATTGCAGGAAATAACAAGGGACAACTCTGGACACAATCATAACTAACAACATGTCCAGGGTGCCACATTTGCATAGAGGCGGTTCGCACGTCGGATGGCAACACAACGACCTTGTTCAATCACTTAAAGAGAAGGCCCTCTAACGGTATGCTGAGAGCCAAACAGACAACATTAACACCGGCATTTGATAAAGGCGCTCTGTATGAGAAGACAAGCAAGTGGTGGAAAGAGGTAACAGAGGCGGTTACCTTTTATCTTGCAAAAGATATGGTTCCGTTCAAGACAGTAGAAAACGAGGGGTTCAAATGCCTGCTCAAAGTAGTTGACCCACGGTACGAGCTGCCCAGCCAAAAATACTTCTCCAACACTGCCATTCCACGTCTCTACTCTGAATGCCGAGAAAAGATTGAATGCGAAGTTCAAAACGTCCAGTTTTTCGCAACAATGAGTGATCTGTGGTCCAGCCGCACTTAGTCTCAATAACATGTAAGATCGCGATAAAATCGAAATCGTGATTTTATAATGAAAAACATCATATGATATTTTTGCCATATCGCCCACCCCTATTTTCAAGCTAAAGCCGATAAAACCTTCTGATGACAGTCTGTCGCCACCACTGTTAGAACTACATCACCGCCCACATTCATTCATTTCGTCTCAGTTTCCTCCCACCATCCTCCAATAATCCAATCCCGCGCAGAGCAGGAGACACACAACTTACCTCGGTGTCAAAGTTATTGTAGTGCTTGGCAATCTAACGGAGCCTCTTCAGCCGTCGGTGTCAGCAGCAGGAACGGACGCGGATGTAGTATTTCCTTGCTGGAGTTTCCCAGGACTTGGTGGAGCCGAGGCCCACGCTGACTTCCGTGAGTTGCCGTTGTGGATACTGTCGCTGTTGAGCTGTGAGAGAAACTGTTGAGTTGTTCAATATTTGATTTCCTGTTTTGGTTTTTGGTGGTACAAGATAAATAAAAAAAAAACCCCGGAGCGGATTGTTTAGTTGTGATTTGAGTTGTCTTTGGATTGGCCTGGGACAGGGGTGTCCAATCCTGGTCCTCGAAGGCCACAATCCTGCATGTTTTAGGTGCTTCTTTCTTCCAACACACCTGATTCACATGATCAGGATGGTGATCAGGCTTCTGCAGAGCTTGATGATGAGCTCATTTGAATCAGGTGGTTGGAAGAGGGAGACATCTAAAACATGCAGGATTGTGGCCCTCGAGGATCAGGATTGCCCAACCCTGACCTGAGGTGTGTGAGGAAACCGGGCCGGATTTTTTTTACCGGACTGGATTGGAGTCAGATTGGTGGGTAGCGCTGTGGCCTCACAGCTTGGAGGATCGCTGGTTCGTGTCCTGGTCTGGGAGTGGACTTCACATGTTCTCTTTGTGTCTGTGTGGGTTCTCTCACATTTCAAAGACATGCTGAGGTGAACTGGTCATTCTGTAGGTGTGAACATGAGTGTGCTTGGTTGTCTGTGGCCCCGTGATGGACCACATGGACATTCACCCATTCCCAACGCTTGCTGCTTGGTTTTTCTAAACACACTTTCTAAATGCTGAGTTGTGGTGTGACTGTTTGTTTGAGCGTAGCTGTTTTGTTTTTGTGCCTTAATTTGTTTGCTGTCTGGTCGCTTACCTTGCTTTGTGTGGTTTGACAGTTTGACTATCTCGTTCTTGTTTTCCTGTTTGTCAGACTTGACTCTGACTGGCACCCCTTAATTATTAATCAGTGTCAAACCCGCTACAAGCCAGTTCAGTTCAGTCAGAAATGAGCCATTGATGAAAAGCTTAGGGATTAAAGCAACTGTAACTACGGGAAGCTGAGGGTCAGTTGGGCCTTGTGGACCCATTTGTGGTTCCTTTGCGTGTTCCACTGGACCAAACACTACAGTAATCTCAGCTGATGGTAGCAAATAATCACGTATTAAATGAAGATGATTCCTAACTGTCTACTATGTTTTTTGGGGAAGGGGGGCAACAACAAGAACTTCATGTTTTTACTTCCAGAAGTTTCCTCAAGGTCAGGGCAAGGCATTTGCCATGGTTAAACATAAAACTTAAACCCCAGAGGAAAATGTCAGGTCACTCAGAGCATCACAGATGAAAGAAAGTGTACGTGACCATTCATCACTTCTCCTCCAAATACCTCACTTCTTACTTTGCTGTTTCAATACGGAATGACAGCTAGTCTCTTTCTGCAATTTTTCAGCGGTATGAAAGTATATCTCTCCTACTTTTCTTTTTTTTTTTTTTTTTACTGCTCTTGACACATCTTGCACTTTCTGTGCAGTTAGTCATATATCTCTGAGGCATAAAGAAAATACTCTAAAGAAAAAGCCAGTTCTTACAGAGCTTTATGTATCCTTGAAATTACAGCATGCAATGAGCTGATAAAAAGCCGTCTGAAATGACATTTGGTGAAAAGATAACTGCTCTCAGCACATCAACATACAGTCATAAGGCGGCTATCTAAAGGTCAGAACGCTGCAACGAATAAAACAGTATGTGGGATATAAAAACAGTGCCAAATGTGTGTCGTGAAGATATCCTAATTTGATAGAACACGCTGAAACAATGAACTGACTGCAAGTAAGCGCATCAGTGAAATGGCTGATTTTCCCCGAAAAGACATCAGGACGTGGAAGAACGACAGAAAACTGAGCAGGCTGAATGACTTACGCAGTCTGCTCAGGTACAGTCATTGTTTAATACCATTATCCAAATGAGAGCAGCAATGGTTTGCACAGCATGTGGGTGGATGGGCCAATGCTTTTGTTGATCGGGAGCCCCAGCACGCCAATTAATTCACCAGTTAGGAGCTTTTTGGCATAACATTTTCACTTTGAACTTGTGTCTGTGTGCATTAAAATCATAGCCGCGAACTGCAAATGAAGCAGGTGTGTAGTTTTCGTCCTAAAAGAAAATACAAATAAATTAGATGCCTCCACTATCACTGTGCAATCCAAACAAAGTACATTTTCTGAGTTGGGTAAACTTTAACCTGGCTTGTCTTGCAACTTGCCAGAATCCAGATAACACTGGATAAAAGCGTGTGTTCTTAGGAGATACTGTACTCTCTAGTTTACCGTGAGATAAGATCATTTCGCACTGCCAGGCATTCCATCCATCCAGTGAGGAAAATGAGCATTGATTGGCTGGAAGAGCATCCATTTGCATTCAGACTGGTTCATGATTTCTAGTTGATACTCATTAATCACATCACTCACTGTAGCCCCCGAAACACTTTCTTCTAACTTTTGCAGCCCCGGCAGAAATGATTTGCGTGCTGAAATGTGATAAAATAAATGACGTTTACTTATTCCCCCCCTATCACCGCATACCGTCAGATATTGATTTTTGTCTATTTCACATCATCTATATGAGAAATAATTACCCTCTCTCCCTCTTTTCCCCCCCTCGCTTTCATTCTGTGTAACACTGCTGACATGCTATTAAAGTGATGTAATATTAAACATGTACATATATTTTAATCTCAACTCTTTCGCTGTACAACTGTGAATCAGTGTGATGATGCCCTCGGTGTAAGAATTGAGATTTCACCCTTTAATACGTCTATCTTAAAGGCATCATCAAGGCAGATTTTCACACAATACAGTGACCTTCATTTTGCCCCCATCCATGTTGTAATTGGTTCTTAAAGTAAGTTTTGCTCTGCAGTCATTCTTATTTGGCTTAGCGGTGTTCGAAAAAAAAAGTTAATGCAAAAAAAAACGAACAAAAGAAACAGAAAAATCATAAAACACACAAGATTTTTGTATCTGTATCTTTGTGCAGGCCTGTTTAACAAGCTGCTGGACTCCATTAAGGCTTCTTTTCTTCGTCTTGCGATGCTGGAATACAATGTTAATTCTATTTTATACATTAATTTAGGAATATGCAGTATATTAACACATAATTGGAGATAATTAATATCTTAAAACTCGATTAGGACACTGAAACAGGACCCATCCTAAGCCTTACTCTGCCATTCGTTTGTGCTTTCATGGTGCATATTCCTAAACAAGTTTCCAATTAAAAAATTAGGTCCAGTCGACACACGGGAAGCCTGGAGTTGTTGGGCTTCTAGATGCAGACACAAAAACTAGGAAAAGCATTCGGAGATCTGAAAAAAAATATAAATTCCCATCCTGATAACCACAAACCAAGACTGACAGGATGTCCGGTCTTATTAAATATGTGTCTCTGAGCAGAATTTACCTCATTTCACTGGATTTAAAGTCAAACAGGGACTTCTGATGTCTACTTATCAATCTGATAAATGTAATGAACTGCAATAAGAAGAACATAAGTGGCAGCAAATTTAAAAACCACGCAATAACCCGCCATGTTTTCATGCAAATAAATCTCCCCATCGCTGCTCTATATGGCAGATTTATACATACATCAGTGACTAAACCTATTAAGGTTTTGCTGTTTAAAAACACCTGCAGTATGAGAATCTGCTGCTCCTTTACCGTCACTTCCTTGTCAGCTTGATAACAGAGACATAGATGATTTAATCTGCAGTGAAGCAGAGCGCAGGAGTTGTCAGAACTGCCACCGACGGTGCCTCGTACAGAAAACCGTAAATATTAGTCATGACACGACTTCACTTTGGTTGCTTAATTGCGGCTATACGTTGTTCACGATGTTACATAAAACGAGGATTGTTTTGTTTGCGATGAATCAAAGCAGCAGTGTGTTATCAGTGACCTGCTCTCCTCTGTAGTACTTCTACACTCAGTCAAGTCGGCTTCTCGCTGCTGCAGGTGTATTAACTCAAGGTCACTTACTTCAACCCCTCCGTGTCAACTCATTTATCCATTTCAGGCCCGCGGTTACACCTCTATTGGTGTACAGAATCCCATCAAGCAAACTGGCACCACCACCCTTTCTAATTTTGTTCAATTTGAACTGGTATTTGCTGGTATGGCCTGTAAAATGTGTTCAATTTAAGGATATTATACTTTTATTAGAAATGGTGGGAGCGTACAGAATTGAGAGATGGAGCGATACCGGTGGCCTGGAGGGACCTTTAGCCTGGTGATTTTATTTCTGAGAACACTTTCATTTATCATGATCTTCAGCTCCTGGAAAGCTGTGTAATATCACATATAGCTGCCCACCTGGAGCATATCACTTTTTCCACCTAAAGTTGGCAAAAATTCCTAAATTACGCTACTCAAATGAAAGTGTCACACCAGTGATGATTTTAAAAAAAGTAGGCAAGTCACTTCTTCTGACAAAGTAAAAGTCCAGGACATGATTTCCTGTGACACATCAATTTATCACTTTTGTATTGATTAAACAAGTGCGACATAATGTGTTATTCAGTGAGCTTTGGAGCTTTTTTTCTTCCCTTTGGGCAGAGCTAATATAGCTGTTTACTCCAGCTTTTATACTACGTTGAGCAGACCATCTCCTGATTATAGCTTCCTATTTGGTGTACAGACATGAAAGTAGTGTTGATCTTCAAAGCAAATAAGCATGCTCCCCAAAATGTCATTTTATTCCTTTAAAAGAGGGTTTAAGATGTCCCTTCATTTAGGAGGCAAGTGCACTCCTTTGCACAAACGGATGAGCACACTTTTTTTCCCCACACACTCTGTTCAGTGGTACTTTCCAAATAGAACACGTAAACACAACAATAGCATTTGGTCGGTACAATAGGAATCTGACTCACTAGATGTAGAGTGCAGATTGGAGGCACATTTAATGTGGCCTTCTCTTCCCTCTCCGTTATTGGTGTTCTACTGTTTTCAAAATCCTCTTTACAACTGCAATCAACAACAAGCTCCGGGATAGCAATCTACCACACTGATAATTTCATTTCACTGATGGTTTGGATCTTGCTAAAAAGCAGTCCTGCTAGTGAGGGGACACCATCGCTGCATCCTGGGCTTCCCCCCCCCAACTCAAGCTGATTGTGATTGTTTTAAAGCAGGGGTGTCGAACTCCGGTCCTCGAGGGCCGCAATCCTGCAAGTTTTAGATGTTTCCTTCTTCCAACACATCGGATTCAAATGATCAGGATCGTTATCAGGCTTCTGCAGAGCTTGATGATGAGCTGATCATTTGAATCAGGTGTGTTGGAAACATCTAAAACATGCAGGACTGCGGCCTTCGAGGACCGGAGTTCGACACCCCTGGTTTAAAGAAATGCAAACAAGCCAGAGCTTCACCCCCTATAGCAAAAGTCTTTTGTAAAAGTGCAGTCAGACCATTCTGCAGTGTGTTAGCAGTAGGAGATGGTATGGCTATGCAAGGCTAATACGATAGTAATAAGAAAAAGGAGCAAGTAGTATGAAATTAGGAATAAGACAAAAGTAAAACACTGCCAAAATGAAATAAATACTAAAACATAAAGTAATGGTACTTGCAGGGATATCTAGGTAATTCAGCTCTCATATATGCTTGAAGAAAGGGGCCCTCATCTTGTCAAATTTTCTTGGAAGCCCTTTCTAATAACCATAATTCTTCCCTCATATAAAGGGCATGTGAAGGAGGTTAACACTTGAATAATACCAAGCATCTTGCTCGTTGGGTGACAAAGGCTGCCTCAAAGGACGAGGGTGGTTCTGTAGGCGCTTTCATTGAACACAGCAACTGTAACATTAGGTTCAATCAATTCTCCACCAACCTTGGACAATGATCTCAAGATTTCCTCTCAGCAGGGATTGTAAAGCAGGGCAAGACCAGAACATGCATACATCAACTCGCCAGTGCTCGGTGACAGCTGTTGCAAGTTGAGTTCATGTCTTTATAGATTCTAGTGAGCCTAGTCTTTGTGAGGATTTGTTTACGATTTCGTACTGGATCAAACTGTTTTGCACAGGTGGATGATTTGGGTTCATTGTCAAGGACATCCTGCCAGAGATCTCCACTCTTAAATCAACCAGCCAAAGGGCTTTAATGACATTTAAGGAAACTAGATGTGTGGAGTGAATGTGAGCACAGATATATAGCATCAATCATTTCAGAGCAGGCTTGAGGAACGTGTCTGAAGGTGATTCAGCGGGTGGGTTAGGAAACTGAGGGATTCTACAAGTAACAAAACAAGTGTTGTAAATATTTCAGATAATTGTTAAAAAAGACACAGGGGTATATAGACTGGCCTTTAAGTAATTAGCTGCCAAGGTTAGACCATATAGTGAAAATACCATGTTATGAAAGAAAAGTATGACTTGCAGTTAGTGGGGCTAGTTTTTGAAAATGACATTTTTCATGTCGTCAGAAGAAGGACTCCTAATGGGAGAATGACACTGGCCCACAGGAAGCAGCCTCCATTTGAAGCCAGATAGGCAGAGAGCCAAGTGAGTCAAACTGTAGCCAGGATTGTGTTATTCTAAAACTGGTTGTCCAATTATAAAAACCTCAGATTTGGAAGGGCCATTCCCCCCAGTGCTTTTGGCCTCAGTCACCAACGGACACACCTGCATGAGCTTTGACGGGATTGCTTGTGAGGTGCTGAGATGAAGGTGCCGTATTTACAACTATTTTGGTGAAAACAGGGTCAGCCTGAGCGTGGACGGGCAGCAGAGAAACGGATGAAACTGCTGTAGAGGCTGGAAAAGTTTCTATGGGTTTTTATTTTTTATTTTTTTTACACTTTTTCCCATCATGACAGCCACCTTTCAAGTCTGCAGGGGCTTTATACTTGAAGGATAGATTCTGGGTGGAGTACCACTTTCAAGTTGTTTGTGCACACCATGTGGATGTTTTCACTGGGTTTGTGGAACAAGGCAATTAAAAAAAAGGAGTGATAAAAAGGCTTTGCTGGCTAGTGGAGATAAGCTTTCACACCACTGCTATCATACAGGCATTTATCATTTATTTGATTTCTTAAGCTGTCATTGCTTTTTGCCAGTCCGCCTTCTCAGATTTGAGTGTTGAAAGATCCAAAAGTGACTGTTTGAGTTTTTGGAATTACATTGCTGCTGTGGGTTTGGAGAAGCCTGCGTCGTTAAAAGTCCAGCTTTATTTACATTCCTTTTATATCCAAGCACTTAAGCCCCTTAATGATGTGAGTGATTGTGCTAACAGACTCGTGGCGAGACAACAAGTAGCAAGTAACTAGGGAAATAATACCTAAACATCAGACAATAATAAGATATATAAAGTATTAAAATGTGAAAATATGGAAACAGCACTGGCGTATTTGTTATTTCTTTGAAGATGTTCTACTCTACGCTTCCGTCTCACCATCCTGCTCTCTTCTCTAATCGGTCTGATTTCCTGTTGTTCCCTATAGTGTCGGCCTGAATTTGGGCCTAATTACAGCAAAAAAAAAAAGTGTAGCCGACAGACAAGAGTTTCATCACAACTGATTAACACAAATGCACATTATTACATGGGCTTATTGTGTTGCTCATCAACAATGGGTCCACGAATGCTTCAGAACGAACATCTGTTGCAATGGAGTGTATGATAATGGACAATTATAAGAAGTGCAAATCAGATTTTAGATTCAATTTGGCCTTCCTGACTGTTTTTTTTAAATTACTATTGAGATTACTCGATCCTTTGCCACCGTCTCTGCTACCAATCAACCGAATTCATCGAGGTTAATCAACATATGTGAGTAAATCTCAACTGAGCAGGGTCAAGTGAGATGAACAGATCAGAATTCGGACCAGTAATGAAATGAGTAATCCAACAAAACTGTCTTGCAAACAGTTTGTGGGGCTGTAATATGACCCCTTTGGAGTTAGCATTAGGACAGCTGAATGACAATACTACTCCATTACTGTCAGCCACTTCATGGCTGAAGGCCATTGTTAATGTCAGCATGTTAATGAGGCGTTTGAGGAGCAGCCATGTGTACCAGCTCAATGGATCGCAAACTGTCAGACAAAGACAGCTGAGTCATGTCACAGTGATTTGGGTATTGGTCATTAAATTGGGCAGCAAATGAACCGTAATCGAAAAGATCCGACTCTGTTGTCTGCTGCAAGTTTGTGTTCAAACACAAAACAAATAGAAACTGTGGTTTTAAGCTGATGTACGTAGCTGTTACACACACCATTGTTGCAGATGATGCCACTCTTGTAGGCAAACAAACTGCAAGTCTCATCAAACTGGTGTGGACAGGATTAATATAGGGGCAGATGGATTTCTAACCTTTCGATTCAATTTATCATCCACCTTACAATATATTAGTGACAGTAATTCTACTCATCTTTCCATTTTGTTTGAAATTGTTTGATGGGTATCTCTCATAGTACGTGACAGGCATTGCTGTTTAATTATTGATGAAGAACTAAATGGCAACTTGCCATCATGTATCACTTTTTTCTATGAAAGACTAAGGTAATGACATGCAGCAAATGAGTCCCCAGCTGGGATTTGAACCAGGGACGCACGGCTCAGGGCGTTTGTGCCAATGTTATATGCACCCTAACCACTCAGCTATTAAGTTGCCCCACTGTTGTCTGATTTAATTGTACCCTCGATATCATTGAAAATGAGGACATGCCCTTAAAGATTTCTCAAGTTTTAAATAAAGATTGAATGAATCATTGAATGAATGAATTAGCAACTGTTTATGAGCTCACTGAAGGTTAGACATGATCATCTAGATCATTTTAAACCCTGATCAATATAAATACAGCATTCTTGGTGAAGTCAATTCACAGTTTGGTTCATCCAGAGTAACAGGAGCTTTTTTTTTTCTTTTTTAAAGAAAAGATGCTGCAGATTAAATGAAATTATATTCCTCAATTGTGCAATTGTCAGACATATCAGGTATTTCAAAACTTGCCTGAGAGCAGTGTGACATATTTGTGAATTTGTATTTTGGGCGAGCAGTTATTTTGGGTCCTATGTGGAATTTTTGAACACCAGTCGTACAATGGAGCAAAATTTGACACACACATGGATGCACACACAACACGCTGCCCCACTGATGTCTTCATGCTAATCTTTCGACCGATGGCCGATAGTGGTTAAGGGTGTAAACCGCGAAAGGCGAGGGAGCGAGTAAACATAATGCATTTAAGTGGGAAACAGTAACAGTGCATCTAAGTCGCTTTAAAGGAACGTAAAAGCTAACCTTTAAACAGCCTAAGGTGTACGAGCACGGCCACTGCAGCCAGATGTCCGACTACCACAGTGTAACAGCAGGGACGCCTGTGCTTTTCTCTGAGCGGTAATCTTCTGTGCAATTGTGTGGCTGCAGCAGTTGTGATAATTTAGACAAGAAATTAGCAATCAGAGGCAGCAGGACACACAGACTGCAGGTAGGGAAAACCAAAACAACCCGACTAAGAGCCCCAGGTCCATTTGAAACATCGCCGCGGAGTGACAAAGAGCTCCCTGGCACGGCTGTCGGTGAAGAATACAAATACGCCTGTCTTACTCCACTATTTTCAGGACGAAGAGAAACCAATATTCCTGGGTACATCCTTCAGGGAGTGAAGGATAGACTGTCAGTACACATCTCTCAGCGTAATGTGACTGTAACATTGAGATGGGAGGTCAGATGAGCTTATATAAAGATAGATTTACCAAGTATGTATGTAGAAACAGTGGGAGTATGATATTCAGACAGGGATGGAATCTTTCTTTATCATGCAACACTGTGCGTGTTGTACATTCAATTTGATGAATTAAACTTTCAATTATTTCATGTGAAATAAAGGCTAATGGATACTAGACCCACAAGAGAAAACACATAAACCTCAAATCAAATAATTGTAGCCTTGAGCTGCGCTTATCTGAACCAATTTGGTCAGAGGCTTAATCGAGGAGGCAGTTTTGTCTGTGTTCATTAGAGTATAGCAGATTGATATTAATAAAACAGTAATCACTACAGAGTGTTTAAGGATGAGTGTGAGCGCATTTAAGAGACTGTTTATGTGTGCGGCGTTGGCATCGTTCCCACGGCGGCAAATCAAATCGAGGCTACACGTTTGACAAGTTGACCGAGCCTCGTCTTTTTTTTGCCACATTTTCTCCGACGGCTACGATCCCAAAACATTCAGCAGCAAATTGTATTGTCATCTACGAGTAAAGCTTTGGCCGTGATTGATTTGCTTCACCACAACATGCCAACAGTAGTGCTTTAAACAATCCTTGAGGTTTCCCACAGCCCACAAGGCTTATCCAGTGTGTTATAGGCTACAACTAATCATCCTTCAAGGCATTATTGTCTGTATAATATTCACTTGTTTATCTCTCCCCATAGATCTGGATGAAATATTTTCTCCCAGTAAAAAATCTCATTGTTATTCAGCGAATGCACCGAGGCTTTGATGCATTCATGAGAGGCTCTGCAGATAAGAATTCAGTTCCATTGTAACCCCAGTTAATAGGTTTGAGAGGAAAGGAATGACATTTTAAAGAACATAAACAAATAAAAGATTTTTTTTTTTCCAAGCTACTGCATCTGACAACCTCCAGAGTGTTTGTCTAGGTGATACACATGCTGCCTTTTCACAAAGGTCAAAACTAGGGGGAAAAAAAAAGGGTTACGTCTTAGCTTACGTCGGTGGGTAATAGACTCAAAAACTGGCATGTTTATGATTTAGGATGGAATATCAAAAGAAAAGGCCACATTTCAGTGTCAACACAATGGCGTGTTCAAAACTAAATATGAGGTTTTGTTTGTGCTAAAGTCTTGCTGAAGTGAACCGCTTTGGGAATTGATACGATGTGACGTTATTTTTACAGCTTTGTTCACCCATTTCCTCGGCATTTACCGTTATCTGGCCTTTACCACTCTGTGTGACCTTCAAATTGCGAGAGAGAAAAATTCATCAAACCGTTAAATGTTGGAGAAGTTAAGTTAAACGAATTCTGAATGTGACTGGTGTGGTGTGTCAAGATATCAAAAGAGCAGCTTTGCTATTTGACTCTGGATGAAGGATGACCTGTCCTTATGTAAGTTAAAAAAAAGAGAGTTACATTAATGACATAGTGCGTTGTTCAGGAGTGTTTCATCATCTAATGTACTAAATAAGGTAGTAACTGTTGAAGGACATGTCACTGCTCTACACTGCATGACCCATATTTTGACATTACCAGTGGATTAAATGACCATGATGTCAATAAGAGTCACACAGGCACGGGCCCACAAAGAACAGTTATCAGACGTTTAGAGTTGTAGTGTCTTCGATCGTTGTTTTGGTTGAGCCCTGCCTCCCAAAAATCCATCCATCCATTATCTATACACCGCTTAACCCTCACTAGGGTTGCGGGGGGCAGGAGTCTATCCCAGCTGACTTAGGGTGAAGGCAGGGGGCACCCTGGACAGGTCACCAGTCTATCACAGGGCTACGCTTAGAGACAGAAGCACACTCACATTCACACCTACGGACAACATAGAATCACCAATTAACCTCAACATGTTTTTGGACTGTGTGGGAGGAAGTTGGAGAACCCAGAGAGAGCCCACGCTACACAGGGAGAACATGCAAACTCCACATAGAAAGACGCAAACTGGTGACTTTCTAGCTGTGAGGTAACAGTGCTACCAACTGCGCTACCTTGCAGCCCCTCTCCCAAAAATGACGATCCAATACAACTAAACTTCATTCTCCTGGAATAATTTGTGACATCACAAATATGTCTCCAATCATCATCTTTGCCACTGATTGTTTTGTTGCTCATTTCAGCCAAGGGTCTCATCACCTTGGTATCCCAGAACATGGAGGAGAAGCATCAAACATTCAAGATTCAAGAGTTTTATGATTTTATTTGTCACATGCTTGTACACTATGGACAGTGAAATGGAAAGTGACTGTTCCACAAGGCTGTGCAACCAAAGCAAGATATCATAAAAACGTAACAGTAGAGGGGGAAAAATCAAGGCAAGTTCGTCCTCAAGTAGGTGCACAGTAAAACACAGAATCGGGTAAACATGCATACATTGGGCAGCTATGTCCCTCTACTGAGGACTCTCTAGTTAAGAGATGGGGTTGTCTAGTTTTTCAACCTTTCCCTATCAACCCTGTTTCCTGGTGCATCTGTTTTAAGTAAACAACCTCTGTACACTACCTGCTCAGCACCAAACAGGAGACGCACAAAGCAACCAAACGCTGAAAGCTTTTCTCTCTTGTTCCCCAGTAAGCTGCTAAACACATGCATAAACATTGTAGGGCCACATACAAAGTGGCAGCAGATACAAGGTAGGGTGGATAGTCGGGCTCATTGTAAAACACACACACACACACACACACAACATGCACTTTAGACTCATGTCCACGATCAGCCTTAGTCTCTCATGACATGTCCACATGTCCTCTGGAACATTATGTTTGTCATTATAATGCCTGAAGGACAATTCCCCAACAAATAAATAGAAATTTAGAACGTTCAGCTCTGAGGCAGAACAGCATTAGATGATAATGTGACTGACCAGAATGAATAATGGATGGATCAAACAATTAATCCCAACGAAGGGGCTCAGCAAGTACATGTGCCACAAACATTTCCCTCATATCCTGTGTGCCAGTGATGCATGTTCATTAGTGTGTTTCTGCGGCTGAGGCGACTGACTGACCAGTACGAATGTAGGTGGCTTTAAATATATACCGTTAAGTGCTCTAATTGTCACAGCTGGAGTCATTTCTGAATATATGTACCGCTGGAATATTTTTTTTTTTATCTCTGTCATTCAGCCATGTCTTGAGTAATTTATGTTGAAGTCTCACAAGCCCTCGTCGTTTTCCTTAAGGGCTTTGGAACCAGCCTTTAAAAATCAGCAGTTTATCCTCTTTAGGAGTGTGTGCAAGAAATATTACAGAAAACTCACTGATTGGATTTTTGGATTTTTAATTGTTTGCCATGCCTGATGATTACGATCAGTAAATCACTTTTTAGTATTTTATTTATATGTTTGTATTCAATTTTAAAAATTAATTGGCCTCAAAAGATTGTAATTTGTGAAATTATACTTGCAGATTTCTTTTTTTTAGCTTCTCCAATTAATTGCAGTGATCCCATTAATTTAAACTAATTTAACTGTGGCAAAGCGACACGTCACTTGTCACACCAAGGTATTTGTCGCGTTGTTGATTTTCGCTAAACACGCTCTGATGGCAGAATTTCAGTGTCATGTTTGTCTGTATTCATTACCGCCTCCACTTCATGAACAATACAGCAAATTCAGGTTCTGAAAAAGCTGAATATTTGTTTGGGCTTGCTTTTAAACTGATCTCTTTTTACCTGGATCTCTCATCGTTTAATTGAATTCTCTGCTTACGAGGATCAGAAGCTTTTCACCATAAACAAACAAAACCACTTTAAGATATTCTGGTCTTTCTTTCGATCTCTTTTTTTCCCTCTCCGGCAGCCAAACACAGCTCAGTTACAATTTACGTTAAATGAGGAGGCATGGGACAGAACTTAATGAGAATTTGTTTTTACTGCTCTGCCAGTAATTAGTTTGTTAAAGCAGAACGGAATGAGCATGTCTCAGGAAATGTAAAATTGAATATTAATTAAATTACAAATGGAAATCATGCTCGAATGCTAAGAGCAGCTATCAGACTGTGGCTATTTGTCTGTTGATATGTTTCAAAATGAAAACTGTTTCATTTCTGACTGCTTATCGCGAAGCTAAAAGTTATATCCGCTTTTCTCATTTGGTTTGTTTTGAAATTAACATTGTCCGTTGCTGCTTTTGTGGTTTATTTATGCAGACTGTAACTTTCCCAGACTAGGACGATGTCAGATGCACGGAGACAACCAGGTAATGAGATGTAGATATCCCACGCACCAATTTCAAAGCCTGCGTTTTCATCTGATGACTGCCTGTCACTTCTGGGGCAACGGCACGCAGCATCAATAATGACTGTCCTTCAAACAGCGGGAGGTGGAAACGGAGAGACAAAGTCTGTGACACAGAACACAAGAGGGAGAAGACAAGGGCAATGGGGCTAACAAGTGTTGGGGAAAATCAACAAAAATAAGCACGAGCGTTGAAAAAAAACTGACTGGGACGAGCTTCCCGTCAGCGCAAGGTTGAAAGATCCAGAGGTAGAGCATCGTAGACGTGTAGTGAAATGTGTGCGTTGTCAAAGTGTGTGAACTCTGTGTTGCTATTAATGCGTTTGAACAGGAGCTCGCTATTGTGTAAGCACAGAGTGACAGTGAGGACTGGATGAATAATTCAGTGTCCTCACTTCATGATCTCCACTGTTCAACATGCCCTGGCTGTTTACAGTGAATGTGAGTCTGTGTGTGTGTGTGGGGGTGGTGGTGGTGGTGGGTGTTTGTTTAAATTAAAAGCAGACAAAAACGGCGATCACCTAATCGTGCATATGATTATGTTTGTTTGAATTTACATGTTTCAGATCAGATTAAACCCACGCCTCCGGGCGAAATTTATCTTGAAATCGGCGCTGCTAATAAAAGTAACATCAAAGCGACGTACAGTTCGGTGCAAAAGTTTAGATGATTCTTATCCCTCATCCAATACCACCCCATCAATTCCAATTTCACTCTGCAGCATGACAATAACCCCAAAAGTACACTCAGAGTCATAAAGAGCCACAGAGCCCTGATTTCAGCCTTGTAGAGTCAGAAAGGGATTACATGAAGAGACAAAAGCAGTCGAGATGGCAGGAAGCCACAGAGAAAACTTGGCAGAACCCACCTAAAGCGTCCTCACTTCACTTTTTTGCCGCCTCCAACTTTTGCACAATAAACACGACACATGATAGAGTGTGCAACATACAGACGGCGGGTCCACAGGTTACGAATTACTATTCTACTAGTCTATACTGGTCTACGTATAGCTCTGAACCAGCACTTGCCTGCGGGGGAGACTGATGTTCTGGGTGGAGGGTATAAGACAGGTCAGAGATTATTGTGTGAGCCAGGATGCAGCCTGACCACTCATGGCCTGAAGGGACTGCTGCTGCACGACTTCTCTAACCTTCAGAGCTGTTTGTGCCGAATTCTACCCCCCCCGCCATTGTCGAGGAGTCGGACTCACATGGCTAGAAATGATGGTTATGTATTGTAGCTCTGCTTCTGTGACCGCATAAAGAGCTCTCTAACAAGGCTCTGCAGACTCAGGCACTCAGCACAAACTGTACTTACCAGAGGGTGGCACAGAAGCTGAGTGGTTAGCATTGTTGCCTCACAGCAAGATGGTGGTTTGATTTTTGTCTGCCTGTTGTTTGCACAGAGTTGCACTCTTACCCACGTGACTTTGGGTTGTTTCACACAGGTTCCCAAAGGTTACACATTAGCATGCTGCAGATACTATTCCCACTTCAGACATGTGTACATTAACATTCTTCTGTTTTTACCTACACTGCTGGGGAAAGATAAGGCCCCTGTCTTTGCACATCAAATGCTGAATATCTTTACAAAGGAGAACGCAGCGTCACCTCCCCAATGTTAATGATGTTAAATATAAGAGCGTATGAATAAAGATGAAAAAGAGCAGCAGTGCGCTCACAGTGTGTACCAGTGTAGGTCTGAGCTGAAGTCTGTGAGGTGTGCAAGAAAAACAAAAAAACGAAAGAAAAAAAAATAGCACAAAGACACTAAAGGTTGGCACGTATGTTAGAAATACCTCTCTGGTTGGAACACTTTAGAAGTGTAGGTCATAAGCTTATTTGTACTTTATCGCCACATTCATAACTGTGACCAGTTAGCTTAGCTTAGCATAAAAGTTGCATGAATGGAAATGGTGGTAGTGTCTTGTAAACTGTCTGGAGGCGTCTGACAAGGTCATGGTGATGCCGAGACTTTCTGACAAATGCACATCTTCTGACTGTAGTTTCCAATTGAACGCACAGGTAAGAGAGTGGCATCATGTTTCCAAAAATGTTGATTTAACCCTCTGAACCCCAGCCAGTCTCTGGCCAGTTTTAGCTCCTGTTGCATTTTTACTGGCCAATTTTTTTGCTGCAATGTAAAGTCCTACACCTCGATTGAAACAGTACAACCACGGCTAGAAGTAAAGAGAACTCAGAAATATGGTTTACACAGTTATAATGCCATAAATGATGAAAATGGAAATATTGAGAGTTGAATTTCTTTTAACAGAATTTCTTTTTAATATAATATTTATCTTTTCAATAAAAAATTATTGAAGAAAAAAACAAATGAATCAGCATTTACAACATTTTGCCACGTTCCCACAGGTGTTAGCAATACTGGAAAGAAATGATGACATGACATTTTACTGCTTACATTTTGTATTTTGTTGCCATACTTGTGTCCTACCTGCTCTGTGTAAACACAACCTGCAGTTCAGACAAGTTCAGCTGAAAAGTCCCTGAATTTTTATCATGTGACTGTTATAGGACTTCTAAAATGTAGAATAAAGCGATTTAAATTAAATTTCTCAATACTGAAGCTTAGATTTAGTTATATTACCTGATGGAATATAAAGGCACTGATGATCACTTCAAGGACTGTTGAAAAGTTAAAATCTGGTGAATCTTTCTGTTTTTCCAGTTTCTGGCTCTGGTAAATGGTGTCATTTTTTACTATTTAAAAAAAAAAGATATTATACCTTTAAAACCCGCCATCGAGTTTTGTAATTCAGGGGTTAAAGTTGGTGTTTGTCTGCTGCCTAGTACTACCTCCAGTCCAAACTCTGGTTGCAAAAGCAATAGCCCCCAAAAACTCCTAAAGATGATAATTAGTTGGATGAAAGTGTTTACTGTCAGTTGTCATTAACTTATGGATTCCTCAGAGGCTTGTGATGGCGATAGGGTTAAACAACCATTATTTTATTTCACACAGGCGTCACACTCAGGTCTCGATAAGAGCAACACCTGGTGTGACGCTAACAAGACGGCATAACGTTAAGGCTTGTAGTAGGTCACCACAGAACAGAACCATAAGGAACAAGCAGAGGGGTTGAAGGGCAAAAGGCATCACAATCTGTGAGTGTGGAGCCGCTAGGTGTGGCTCTGTGGGCTAGCAGGTGCAGGTGGAAGGAAAGGTGGAAGAGGTGGGAGTAACGCCACGGACACATGATAATTATTTTCATGGCACGGGCTAAAATTAGAGGCGGAAAAAAGACAGAAGGGGAGACCTGTGGCACAAATCATCTATCCAGACTGCTGAGCAGAAGGTGGCAGGCCATGCTGTTAACACATGCAAGTAGTTGAGGACTGTTACACAGTGGTCTCCCACACCCACAGCTGCTAAAATGAAAAGTACATCAAGACTAAAGTGGGCTGCACAGTGACAGGACTCTTTGTAGGCATGAACTCTGAGAGAGCCCTGAAAACAATGTCAGGCAATCAGAGTGGTCCACCAGCCCTCGCTTGGGAGCAGGTCAGTTTATTTTTACTACGTGGACTTTATCTGGTTAGTTTAGATCATGGTGACAAAACAAAGTTTGAGAGGGCAGAGCAGCCAGAGCTTTGTCTCAAAAGCCTCAAAACTGTTTGTCTGAAGCTGCAGTATATATATATAGTAAAGGCTGAGCTGGATGTCTATGATGGATGTAATCATTTCACCATCTTTAACTCTCTGTTTCAAATTCACTTCAGGGTTTATTACAAACAGTCATGCTTCTGAACTGCCAGGTCTTACTGTGTACAATACAATATTATTATTAACAACAGAAATAATGGCCAAAATGATAAAGATAATATGCAGGTTGTAGGTAATCAGAACCTTCCTTTGAGGCTGTTGCTTGTATACAGATGAAACACATGTAGACAGTTTGGTTGAGTTCAAACCCATATTTCAAGCATCACATTATCACATATTATATCATATAATGTAAACCTCATGCCTGTATTGGTCCATGCAGCTTTAAACAAGTTTGCAGCAAGAGCAATCAAACAGTTTTTCACATGAAAGGTGTACAAGCGTGGATTCATTTACTGATAACATAATGACTGTTTTGATATTGGACTGACTAATAATACTGGGAACCACTGCAATCTAGTTTCCTTACATTTCATTTGAGACCAGAGCTGACAAAGATTTGCTGTTTATCCACGGTAGACAGACATTAAATCTGTGTCGGTACCTGGTTTTGATCGCTCTCACTAATTAGACCTCCAGTCAAGTTGGAGCTCTGCAGGAAATGTGATGTCACAAATAACAAATAGAACAAACAACACTCAACAACAACCTTCACACGAGGAAGCAAGCTAACAGGAGACTGAGGGAGCTGTCAGATGAGCACAGTCTGAACACGCCCGGTCCGGAGGTGGGTTCTGATCCGTGTGAAAACACCTGCGTGGCTGGACGATAGATGTGCAGGGGTCTTACTCCTCGTGCCCACAGGAGCTGGCTGCTTCGCTCCCCAGTTATGCTGTGACTTGTAAAACTTCATCAGTGGCAGCTGAAAAACTTTGTGCAGTTCAAAGTCTGCTTCTAGCCAAATGTAGATCAGAGAACTGGAGGTGCTGCTGCTCTGTTTAAATGCTGGTTTGTTTCGATGCTTAGTGACTGCACACAACAACTCTGGATACCTCTCGCTTTCACTGCCATTGGTCATTTTAATGTCAGTGTAACCAATCACAGTGTATTTTGGATTATTTTGTCACACAATATGACAATAGTACAATTATGATTTTATCTTTTTCTTCCTATGAGATGCTACTTTACTGTGAATTGTGAATTTGGCAGCATTAAAACACAGTAGGGCTGCAGGGTGGCGCAGTTGGTAGCACTGTTGCCTCGCAGCAAGAAGGTCGCCGGTTCGCGTCCCGGTGGGGGCACCGGAATCTTTCTGTGTGGAGTTTGCATGTTCTCCCCGTGCAGCGTGGGTTCTCTCCAGGTTCTCCAGCTTCCTCCCACAGTCCAAAAACATGCTGAGCTTAATTGGTGATTCTAAATTGTCCATAGGTGTGAATGTGAGTGTGCTTGGTTGTCTGTCTCTAAGTGTAGCCCTGTGATAGACTGGTGACCTGTCCAGGGTGTACCCTGCCTTCACCCTGAGTCGGCTGGGACTCCAGCCCCCCCATGACCCTAATGGGGATTAAGCGGAGCATAGATAATGAATGGATGGATAAAACACAGTATAGGTGATCCCAGAGGGTAGGATAGTCCAGAATGATATCATCAGCGCTCCTCGTCTGGTTTTCTGTGTCACCTTCAATATTTAAAACCCATAATAACCATTAAAAAATAGTATTACAACATTTATTACTAAATACAGGAATTTTCACATTCACACAAACTTCCCACTGAAGATACTTGAGCCAGTCCAGCAAAATCACATCTGCCATGTCCACACAGCAGTGACCTGGAGGATGCACAACGACCGAGAATGACAACCTGTCGTGTGCCGGCAACAAAACAGCCGTCTGCTGTGGATATTGAGAGTTAAATGTTTTACTAACTCACAGTTCAGCACTGATTCTTTCCTAGACTCACCAAGCATGCTGCAGTCGAGTAAATATATCTCCAGAGCATCTGGGTGGAATTGATGAAAAAATAAGAACGCACTTTGACTGTGAAGGAGAAGGAAAAATAAAGGCATCCTACAGTACAAGGTTTTGTGAAGTCAGTGAGACTATTATATGCAGGGCGCTGCGTCTGTCACGGCTGCGTTTATTTGGTTACACCATCTTTGTTCCGTGGATGTGCCTCTCAGCAGTCTATTTACACTAAAACCACAGTTTGTCACAACAACATTGTTAAGAGTCACCCTGCATGTGTGTGCGTGCATTGTGTCAGCTTTAACCTGCTCTGTCTCTTCAGCAGGCTTTTATGACGCTATACTCAATAACTGCAACTCCACATTATAGAGTTGTGCAGGGATTCATTAGCTGATTCCCCGAAGAGAAACACTGCAACAATGTCAGCTCCTACTTCTATTGTAGTTCTGTTACAAAGCCACTAGAGAAGCCCACACTGCCATGTTTCTCAGGTTGTTTTTTTTTTGTTTGGTTTGTTTGTTTTTTTTTTGTTGACAGGATGTCAACCCTGCACTTTTGTGTTCTTCCGCAAAGCTCTTGAAGAAACTGTTATAAAGAGATCAAAGTAATATCAGTTACAAAACCTGTGGTTTTGTTTGTGTTTCCGTGTTATGCGTTTGTCTTGAGATATATATTTTTAAAGAATCTCTGGCATTGGTGGAGGCACTAATGCAGTTTTGCACAAGTACATCTTTTTTTTTTGTGTCAGACTACAAATAAAAAGTCTCCTGTGCTGATGTGAATGCAAGCAGGCTGAGGTTGTGTATATGCAGGTGAGGAGGCGCGGTGTAATTGTGGTATGAAATTACGCTTGCATTTTCATCATCCAGACCACCCTGAGTGCAAATGCAAATAGAATTTTAGTGGTTTTAGTTGGAGACACACACACACACAGACTGTTGTAGCCTCGTTGCTGGCTGCAAAGTGTTTGTGTGCACCCTTAAGCACAGGGAACATAGAGACACAATTTTGGCATTTGAACTTAGAAAAGGGGACAACATGTGCCTTTGGACAACAGATTAAGACTGCTTTATATTAATATATGAGGTGCTATGTTTTGATATTTGGTACTGAGTGTAATGGGACTCTACTGGAGTCTCTTGTATACGCTGGCCTGGATACTCCTCCAGGCTAATTAGGAAAATGTTTTCTGTATTCAAATAGTGGAGCAGATTTATTTGACCATTATTAAATCCAACCCATACTTTGGTTTTTATATTATCCCTTACTCTTTAGAATAGCATTGGCTATTATGTGAACATATAATACATTATGTGGACAAACAGTGGCGTTTTAAAGAGCCCATGCGAAAATCTCTCGCTTTTTGATGAACTGAAACAAGTGAGTATACTTTGAGATGCCTGTTCTTGAAATTCGGGGTCATCGAGGTTAATGGAAAAACGGACAACATAAGCTTCAAATTCCTCCAAAAGGACACTTTGCTTTGAAGAATTATTTTGACTTTTTTTAAGTAAGCACCAGACATTTTCCTTGCAGTATGAATTAGTCATTTTAAAGGTGAGATATTGTACTTCTCGTCAGACTCTATAATTTAGGAAAACAGTGAACTTTGGTCGTCTGCTCTTCACCACTGACTCTTGTTTTGTTCAAATAAGATGGTGAATGATTTTCAAGACTACGTTTTGAAGGAGGTCTGCTTTGAGAGAGAACATAGTTCTTCTGGTATACCACAAAGTTCATTGCTTGGCCTCCCTTTTTTCTAAGCTGCCATTAATTTCTGAATATCTCTATTATTCGACCTATGAAATAGATTTCATAATGACAATGTGCACTCTCCCGACAACGTTATGAAATGTTTTTTTCAGGGGATCTCAGTGAAGGTTGGATCAAACATTCCTACAGTTGAGGACAAAAAGGAGGTCATGGTTTGCAGGCACACATTTTGGTAGATTAGAATCCATGATTGTCCAAAAGGCGGGTAGCTGTGCTGCAGCTGCTGATATCTGACACAAGCTGCTGCTCAAAGCAGTCCTCCATGAAATTTGTTTGCTTGTAGATTTGCAAGTGAACAAGAAAAAAAAAAACTAGAATGTACTTGATATCCTGTCATTTCACAAAGCCTATGTTTGCAACATTTTAGATGTACCTAGTTTCAAACTATGCTGTGGTAGCTAATTTTCTTATCTACTGTGATCAAGTTTACAACTGTTTTGGTTTCATAATTTGAAAAAAATAATGGATCGTGCGCTGCAATTGCTGCTGAAATGCACTTTTGTTTTAATCCAAGATACAACTTCTTGTTTGTGAGGCGAACAACACGCTGCAGACGAAGAACATCTATTCAAATAATTTACTGCACAATAATGAATGGATACAAATAAAAGAAAAAACAAGGAATGGAAACAGCATTTTGGAGAGAGGCAGGGAGCAGCACTGGATGTGATAAGATTGCAAAGGTACTGCTGTTTCTTTCTGGTTCTGGGTGTGGTTCTTGTTCACCAGTTTGAGCCTGGCACAACTGCTGCTGTTTCTGGTTTTGGTTTTGGTCTTGGTGTTCCTCCTCAAGGTCCATCTGCATATGCTTCTTTTGGCTTGGATCTGGATGTGGCTTTGGTTCTTGGTGTCTTTCCAATGACAGCACCGACACACCCCATTTTCCTGGTTCATAGGTGAGGAGGTTTTCTTTAAATGCCCCATATTGTCATTGCTCCGAAGTACAAAAAAGAACAAATGAGCAGGCGTACAGCAGACAGAGATTTATAGTTCAGCTCTTTGGCTGGCATCTTGTTGTTGTGAAGTGGAAGTCAAAAAAAAAAGTCCGGGACTGTAATCCTAGTTCAGTGATTAAATGTCAAACCCCTACAAGCCCTTCCTGTCTTCACGTACTGTGCTCCTGACTAAACTGTCTGCATTGGTGACAATCACGCTGACCAGCTGAAGTAGTGGCAATTTCAACTGTCTGGCGAGATTCCTCAGCTGAATGACTCACCTTGCAAGTATTTGAAACCATTATGAGTTCAACACTGGGATGAAAAGACCGGATGCTAACCTCAACTCTAACCCCACTTTCCATCAGCACCAGCGTCCCAATTACACCACTCACTGCCATTCTTTGTAGTCTGACCCAGTGTTCAGCTTCGGCTCGACTCCTTTCTAGATTTTATAGTAATGTATGATGCTGCTTTACATCAAAGGTTGAGAAGTAAAAAAAACAGTAGACAGGCGCATTTAAATGTGTTTAATGTGTGCTTCTATCAGGGCTATGAATTTATTCTTACTGGAAAAAGAACTGCTCAGCTAGAGTTACAGCCGTAGAGCACTGCTACAAACAAAAGGCAATGTCTGCATTGTCTTACTTTGTATTGTCTTGAATGAGTAGTTACAGGAGGATTAATGTATTCTTAAGTGGGGAACTCCATATTCTCTAAATTTTACATTTGCTATGGAACTTTGAAGACAAGCTGTTTCATCTTCAAGCTTCAGCTCTGTACCTAAAGCAAATACAAACTAGACAGGCATTTGGAGAGCAAATACTCCACCAAGGCCAATACCCAATAGCTTGCAGTTTTGAAGACAGTAATAAAAGTCTGCACCAAAGTGACTAAGTTCTTCCTGTGCCCGTGCCGTATCGTTCCACCAAGTTCCATCGAATTCGGACTGGTAGTTTTTTTTATGTAACTTTGCTGACTTATCACTGAAAACATGCCTCTGGCAACAGCAGAGCCGAAAACATTATGGTGTTGTCGATCTCATCATCTCTCTTCACAGAATAAAAGCACATAACCGTCCTTTTCAGAACTTTTTGCTTTCTCTCATCCTGAGTGAGCGAAAAATCAGTCAGTTCTGTGAATCTGCAGCAAATTACCATCTTCCCATACTGTGAATCACAGATATCACATATTTCAGCGAAACATTTTTATTTTCATCTCTTTCAGCAAAACTGTGCAATCCACTCTGCGCTGAAACACTGCAAAGATGTGTGACTTTTCACATTTCTCATCTATTTTATGACTGAACAGGTCTGCAATCACGCTGCCATCCATGATTTAATCATTTTACATCTTTGAAGGTATTAAACACCTCCGGCCTTCATTCACTTTGTAGATAAATGATTTTCCCTGAACTCCTTTTAATAGAAATGTGTATATATTTGATACCCAACCTTAAAAAAAAAAGGTTCTTCTGTTGTCAAGAAATGGCGTAAACATAAGACAAACACTGTATAAGACAAAGATAGAGATATGTGGGTCATTCACATAGTTTCCTTAACGGCAATCTCAAAGAAGAAAGATAAAAGACAGGAAATAAAGTGTCTTTGTAAAGAGCAGACAGTGGAGGCAGAGATAAGAAGTTATTCAACTGAAAGAGGTCAAAGTGAGGTACTTCTTGAAAGGGAAAGGTTCACATTCTCTGATGCAAGATAGGGAGTGACTGCTGTTCTGATTGGAGTGAAGAGGGTCATTACAGCACCGGAGTAGTGGAGGGAGTAGAGTAATCATTGGTGGCAGAGTAGAAAGCAGTGTCTGTGTGTAAAGCTGGATAATGGCCTGGGGACAGATCACCTCAAAGCCTCAAAAACAAACACAGGCATTTTGAAGTGCAGCCAACATGAAGTAACAAGACTAAGAGTGGGGCTGTACTCTGGCACAGCAGCGCTTTGAGCTAAACGCTAATGTCAACGCTTTATGAAGACGATGCCTACATGCTTAAGTTTAGTGGTCAGACTCCTTTAGCATGTTAGCAAAAAGCTAATTAGCGCGAAGAATAAAGTGAATAAAGTCCCCAAACCTACACAAGTAGTTTTGTTGTGTAAATACAAGCAATGC
>NW_007579022.1:60131-91713 GCF_000690725.1 Stegastes partitus
TGAAAATAATGTAGATGAATCAGTTGCATGTAGGCTTCACTTTTCAGACCCAGCAGCTACGTTCATCTTTGAGATACAGTCTATGGTCAGGACTCAAATTCCAGTCTCCTGGATGGAAGTCCTATATCTAGCTAATGTCATCAGCAGCCAGCCAACCTCTTTTTGTGGACTTTGATGCTCTTCCTTTGCGCAAAGTAAAAGAAACTTGTGAGTCATGTGGTGTGGACGCAAGCCAACAGAGAAGAATAAATGCAGACATCAGCTTATAGTATTTATTGGAAAACTAATACATATTGCACTGTGGACCAATGGCGCTTTTGGAGTATGACTGTGTTGTTTAAAGCTACAAATGTCAGGGAGTTACCAAAGTTTGCACAATTCATCCTCTGGGAACCATGAATGGCTTTAAAAGGAGCTACTCTAGATTAAATAATTAAAAAAATATGGAAACTGTCGTGTAATTACATTAAATTATGGGGGAAAAAAATCACCTCATGCAACCTCTTCATTATCATTTTGCTGTAACAGTGAAGTTCTGTGGCATGGGCATATGAGTTTATTCACATTTTGGATAAACAGATAATACCTGATAATGGGATCAAATTTGGTTTTTGTCTTTTCATGCGATTTGTTGATGAGGAGAACAAAACAGAAAAACAACAAAGTGATGCTTGTACACATGCTCAGTGTGTAACCCTGTGTGGTAACAGCACCTAAATCCAATTCATTTTCTGAATATTTGGATGCTATATATTTACAGTGTTTATTATGGGCATTTTTCCTCACACCATGTGCAACCCGCTGTGTTTTTAGTATGCAATTATAATTGTCAGAAATATGCAAATTGACTGTGACTCATTCTACTGTGCACACAATTAATAAACTTCTATATTTGTATAAGCCATACACCCACACCCCAATTGGGCCATTTTGCTAATTGGGCTGCAGAACCGTGTTGCTATAAATATAAATGTAATTATTTAAACAGAATAAATACACATGCTAACTTTGAAAAAATTATATATATATAATTTTATTTTATGTTTGCAGTATACTGTTCTATTCTGTTCTAATGTGAGCTTGCTACATCCCAGCATGCATCTGTCAGCAGCCAGTTATCATGTCCTACCTTCTGCATACAGCCCCGACACCCACATACCTCCATCTTTGTCACTATCTGTAATTGGTTTGGAGACTGATTTAATTGTCTGGACATGTGTTTCACAAACTGGGCAGATACTGCTCTACCTCCAGTTATTGTGTCTCCTGCTTGCTGGATTATATTAGAATCACTCCCAATATTTCACCAGAATTTCATCAGTTCATTCGCGTTTGCCATCAATTTTTCTATTTAATTGGATATCATTCGCTCCATCCTTCCCACTCGGCTCACACGATGGCACATTGCACCTGAAGATTCACTGACAGTTTCATATTCCAGTAAGTCAGAGAGAATTGGCGCTATTGAAATTCCTGTCAGTCGCTCATCAAGACTGTTCAGTGCAGAATTTCTATGGCCTTTGACACAATTCCTTCTTGTCAGCAGGTAGTGAGGTGTTTGTAATTGAAATCAAGACCTACGTTATCATGTGCAACAACCAAGTGAAATAAATTCCCAACGATCTGTGAATCCTATAAATTGAAACACCATAGAGTGCGATAAAAGGAAACGTTTTCTGTGTGCATCAAAAGCTTAGCAGTGAATCACTATCACACAGTACAACATGTGACACACACAGCATTTACATATTCAGCTTTCGGAGAATGTGGTCATCAAAAATTAGCAAAAGGGATGTTTGATATTTTACAGGAAAGCATACTTTGATCAAGCATTTATTTGAAGGCTGCCTATTTGTGTTCACCATGTTAGATTTTTAGATTATGTGTCTTGTACTGAGATGTTTTAAAAAATGGTTGTGTTTACAGAAGTCATTGTGCATGCAGTACCGCACAAATGTATTTACAACCACAGATGAGATACTGATTTGATGCTCTATAAATAGTCTCCTGCCCAGTTGTTGCCCTGGACATACATGGAATGATAAGTGAAAGATGTGAAGAGGAGAAAAAAAAACATAAACATTTTGCTTTAGTAATTGAATTCATGCAAAGGCAGAATATGACACCATTTTTATTTATTGGTTTTGTGTTATTGACTGTGAGTGTTAATTATAATAATGCGTTAAAGTCCCACCCCTAATATATTTTAAAGCATTAATTACGATTAATTAATTACAACAAAAATAACTTGTTAAAAAAAAAAAGCATTTAGTAGCAGTTTGCTTCCAGACAACAGGGAACAATTGTCAGTGCCCGATTTCATGGTCCATCGATCACACTGATGCACACGATGCGTCAGTGCTACGCTAACAACAAACATGGAGGAATCCAATGAGAGTGCATTGCTTGGACTGATGGAGGGTAAGTTTCATTTTTTTAAAAACTGCCTGATGGTTTTGTGCTAAAAAGAAGACAAGAAAAAATAATTTGCATACCACCGAAGCACATCAGCTGTTAGCGCTAGCAGTCCTGGATAGCAACTAATTTTTTTAACGCGATATTTTTATTGTCATTAATTAATCATAATTAACGAGTTAAAAACCCATCCCTATTAATGTTTTTTTAAATTTTGTAAGCTCCACAAAAGATATGTAATCATTCCTGTTTGCAATGTGGCTCCATGCAACAACATTATAAACTGCGTAACACAATGGATACAATATGGATATGTAAATATTAATAAAATCAAACCACATTTCTCATTAATTTTATTAACATTAGACGATATAAAACAAAGTGTTGTGTGTGGATAAATACAATCAGTCCTTTAATTTATTGTTTATCGTTCAGAAGTCTGTAAAGTAAAAAATAAACCTTGTTTTAATTTGCCGTTGACATTGTGAACTGTGTAAAGTGAGGCCGCTGACTGCATTAACTAACAAAAGCCACATTGCTCATACCGGTTGCCATCCCACCTTGATTTACTCTCACAGCGGCGGGTCCGGTGGCAGGTAGAATTATTACCTAAAGAAGACTCATTATTGAATTGCAGATATTTAGTTGTTTCTAAATCATCCGTCCATCCATTATTTATACCCAGTTGTCCTGTTCAGGGTCACAAAGTGCCGGAGCCTGTTGGAGCACGCATTAAGGCGGGAGGCAGCTCGACAGTCTATCATTGTCTAAAACACATAAACAGACAACCGCTGGCCCTCGCATTCGCACGTACGGGAAATATAGAGGCGTCCGTTTAGTTGAGTCCAGTGTGAGTGAAAACCTGGAGGAAGAACGTGCTCACAGAAAGAGCACCTTTAGAAAATACGTTTAAACCCACAAACTTCTTACTGTGAGGAGAAATACAACCTATTTTTTGATTTAGTATTGGATGTGCAAACACACACAGCCTTATCTGTCCCAGCAATATAGGTGAAAATAGGAGGCCGGTTGTGCTTATATATTTGAAATAAGGATAGCACCTGTACCATGCGGTGTGGAACCTCTGGGACACCATGGTGCCATGAATTATAAGTCATGCAGCTCTTGGACACAACACACACCTGTTCAGCTTTAAATCTCATCTTGCTGCTGTTCACATATAAATGAATAAATGATCTCCCTCATTGATAACCTTCCTCAAAAACAGCATTTCTAATATAGTATGTCTAAAGCTATTTTGATAATAATTGTGTTGTTTTTTATTTAGGTTCTATTGATGTTGGCATGTGAGAGGGCGTATGCGTGTGTTTTTTTTAGCAGTTGCAGCAAGAAAAGGGTGAAAATCCATGAATGGATTATTGAAGCTTTTGTTGGATTTTGGTGAGAAACTGATGCATTTTCCAAAAATAAATAAATAAAAAATGTTATTGTCTTTGGTTCTCTCTGGCTTCCTCCCACAGTCCAAAAACATGTTGAGGATAATTGGTGATTCTAAATTGTCCGTAGGTGTGAATGTGAGTGTGCTTCTGTCTCTAAGTGTGGCCCTGTGATAGACTGGTGACCTGTCCAGGGTGTCCCCTGCCTTCACCCAAAGTCAGCTGGGATAGACTTCAGCCCCCCTGCGACCCTCGTGAGGATTAAGTGGTGTATAGATGATGGATGGATGGAAGTTATTGTCTTTGAAAGCTGCATTGCACTGACTAGACTATATTTGATGATTTTTAAGTCCAAGGCTCTCATGACTTTAAATAAATTAAATTTAAAATAACTAAATCTGAAATGAAAGTTTCTCAAGGATGTGTGTCTGCAAAACCCTGTAGCAATTCAAGAGCCACAGAGGTTTAATACATCAGACCTGGTTTGAGGTATAGTTTTTACATGTAGTACTGCTCTAGGTCATGATGTTCTTTTTATTCCACCATTGTGAGGCTGTGATGTTTAAATCAGAGCTGGAACCGAGATGTACGGAGGAGGAAAATGAGACTGAAATCACCAGAAAGACAAGATGTCTGTCTCCAAAGGGTTTTGTGCTTGTTATTACAGGATGTTACCAGACCAGAGGAATTCCAATATACAGAAATATATCAGGTTCGTCAGTCGTAAAATATAATGTTGCCTAGAAGCTGCACTCAGATGTCTGCATGTGCATGCCCGCACACTCACACTCACAGAGGTATCTGTGTTTTCATCAAGCGAAACATTCACAGAATGGTACATTTCCATATCAGAAGTGATACGAACAGCCTGTGATTTTCCCCCTGAACTCACAAATGGAATGCCTTTTGCAGTGGCATAGAAATGAGGTGTGTTGCAGCCATGTCGATATGTTCTTTGTGTCATACAATGAAGGTCACACAGTACAATACAGAACTGGAAACAGAAAAAAGGCATCATTTCACAGATTAGTGTATTTTTCTTATGATGGCATGTACAGTCCAATGTGGACTTCTCCCTCTGACTACTGTTAGTGCATCA
Source organism: Stegastes partitus (assembly GCF_000690725.1). Classification (NCBI taxonomy): domain Eukaryota; kingdom Metazoa; phylum Chordata; class Actinopteri; family Pomacentridae; genus Stegastes; species Stegastes partitus. The sequence continues at coordinate 65,043 of NW_007579022.1, forward strand.
GATGCTAAGAGCCAATTAGAAATTCTTATATAAGGTTCAGTCTCATCACAGATACAGAGGAAAATCCAGATCCTTCATTGATGATGCTTGTTATTTGGACTTTCAGCTGCCAAAATCTTTCCATCGTTTAACAAAGAGCCATTTCATTTTCACATACATACATATGGGCTTCAGCTCACATCCTCGACCTCAAGGAAGAACACATTATTTTCATTTTTCCAGCCATGCTCTATGTATCATGGCTAATACAAACTGGTTTCCTGGGCAACATAGCATCCTATATAAATCTGGCCTCCAAATTAAAGGCTCCCTTGAGTAAGGAACAAAAGATTTTAGATTTGAATGCATCACACTTGGAACCGTATTTAAAACATCTCATTTAGAAAGCAACAGGTGTCAGTTTAGTATGTAAGATACGTACAGTTGAAACCAGAGGTTTACATACACTGTTTGAAAGACATATAACCTTTTTTTTCCCTCACTGTCTGACATTAAATGGGTATAAACTTTTCCTGTTTTAGGTCAGTTGGGATTACCAAAATAATTTATGTTTGCTAAACGCCAGAATAATGAGAGAAAGAAATTTTTAGAGAATATTTTATTACTTTCTTCAAAGTCATACGTTTACATTAATTTCCTTAGTATTTGGTAGCGTTGTCTTTAAACTATATGACTTGGGTCAAACGTTTTGGGTTTCCTTCCACAAGCTTCTCACAATAGTTTGATGAATTCTGGCCCATTCCTCCTGACAGAACTGGTGGAACTGAGTCAGATTTGTTGGCCGTCTTGCTCCACACGCCTTTTCAGCTCTGACCACAAATTTTCTACAGGATTAAGATCAGGGCTTTGTGATGGCCACTCCAAAACACTGACTTTGTCGTCATGAAGCCACTTTGTAACTAATCTGGTGATATGCTTATGGTCATTGTCCATTTGGAAGACCCATTTGAACCCAAGCTGTAACTTTATGGCTGATGTCTTGAGATGTTGCTCCAACATTTCCACATCATGTTCTTTCCTCATGATACCATCTATTATGCGAAGTGCATGACAGCATCCCGTCAACATGATGCTGCCACCCCCGTACTTCACAGATGGGATGATGTTCTCAGGCTTGCAAGCTTCCCCATTTTTCCTCCAAATGTAATGATGGTCATTATGGCCCAACAGTTCTATTTTAGTTTCATCAGACCACAGGACGTGTCTCCAGAAATTAAGGTCTTTGTCCCTGTGAGCATTTGCAAACTGTAATCTGTCTTTTTTTATGTTTCTTTTGGAGTAATGTCTCCTCCTCTCTGAGTATCCTTTCAGCCCATGTCGGTACAGGACTGGTTTCACTGTGGATAATGACACTCTCTCACCAGCTTCAGCAGCATCTTCACAAGGTCGTCTGCTTTTGTTCTGAGGTTGATACAAACATTTTGCACCAAAACACTTCATCTCTGGGACACATAACCCGTCTCCTTCCTGAGCGCTATGATGGCTGGACATTCACATGGTGTTTGTATTTGAGTATAATTATTTGAACAGATGAACGTGGAACCTTCAGGCATCTGGAAATTGTATCCAAGGATGAAGCAGACTTGTGGAGGTCCACAATTCTCTTCCTGATATCTTGGCTGATTTCTTTAGATTTTTCATGTTGTCACAAAAGGAAGCAGTGTGTTTGAGGTGTTCCTTAAAATACATCCACAGGTGTGCCTCCAATTAACTCAAATGTTGTCAATGAACCTATCAAAAGCTCCCAAAGCCATGACATCATCATCTAGGCTTTCCCAAATAGAATGAAAGGGTTAGGGTTAGGTCGTAATTCTACTGTATGTAAACTTCTGACTTTGAAGAAAGTAATAAAAAAATCTCCCTTTAAAAAAAATAAAAAATCTTTCTCATTATTCTGGCATTTAGCAAATATAAATAACTTTGGTAATCCTAACTGACCTAAAACAGGACAAGGTTAGTCTGATTTAATGTCAGACGGTGAGGAAAAAAAAGGTTATGTGTCTTTTAATTTCTGGTTTCAGCTGTATGTGAAGGCTGATTAACAACAAACAAGCAAAAATACACAAATGTGTTACTAGAAGTATTTTTATTCTTCATCTTTATAGTTTCAATTTATAAATGAAACTCAAATTTTCCCTAAAAATAGAAAGTACAGTGGAAATTAAGCTGGTAATATAGTTCCTTTAAAGTTAAAAGAAAATGTACAACCACATGATGCACACCCTCTCCTTGCCTCAACTGCAGGAGCAATTAACCCACAGTTAATTAGAAAACTTCTCCTCCTGTAGTTCAGCTGGATAAGACTGAGGTGCAGAATGGTACAGTGGATGATTCATTGCCCACTGGTAATCACACAAGAGCAGGAACCAGGATATTTGAATTAATCACACCTTCATTTACTTCACAGAAATTGCCCACCACAGCTTTATGATTTAACTGTGTTTACCCGCTGCTTATATATCTTCCAAACACATCCTTCTCGAGCTGTTCAGTATGCTTATAGCATCCCAGTTCAAACAGTTCTGAAACAGTATTTAATACCTCTGAGTATTGAGAAGCACTGCTGATTTGGATGTGCATTACAATGGCCAGTGTTCTTTCAAGTCCTTATTCGACAAAAGAACGCATTTGGACTTAATCTGACATTTTGGAAGCCAAGTTAACAATGAGATTTTATGTGCCAACACATCCATGAGAACAGTGTCTTGTTATACTGAACATAAATAAACGCAGCCGTGACTCTCGACCATCTGTCAGTGACACCTAGACACTTACAGAAAAACTTGTATGAAGTCAAAAGTTTGTAGAAATATGCAGGTGTTTGGTAAAGGGAAGTTACAAGCAAACAGCTAGGCATTTAAAAGTCCAAAATTTCACAGTCAACTATTGAGGGGGCTTGTTGAGCAGTGATTACAGACCATAGAGGAACAATCCAGCCGTTTACTGCTGTACCGGCATCCAGCTGAATACTATCTCTTGAGTACATTTCCTGGTTGCTGCTCATGTTTTTCTCACCCCATGCTTCAAGTTCGTAGCGTTCACCTCCCATTTAAAATCTGCACTGTCCAAACCCAAGCAGAGATAAAACCCCAGGACATTATTATAGATATTCTTTCAGACTTTTAACAACAGAGGATGCTATACAACTGATTTTCGAGCACCTCTTTGGTGCCACAATCACATATAATAAACACTTTACAGTTGGTGTGCAATGACTTTTTAGCAGTTATGTGAGCTGTAATTTTCATTTAAATGTGATGTTTTTTGTTCCCTGAGCGCACAATGGGAAATAGGTTGGGCACAGGTCCTAACTTTAAGTTTGAAACTTCAAAACGCTTTAGCACATTTGGCTCTGATTTATCTTTTATGCATTCTGAATGTACGCTTTTATTCTTTTGCTGCTTTCAGATTTAGTGAGTGATGATTGCAGTGGGTGATACTTACACGGAAAGTGGAAAGTAGAAGCATACAGGCAAGGATTTATACTTTATGAGTGCTCGTATCCGGTCATGAGCGTGAGGACAGACTCCTGTTGTGTTCCCGTATGAGTGAAATTCTGTATTGAAAACAAATGCTGGTCTCTTACCATGAAAACTGCACGTACTTTGCTGAATTAGGGTTAAAACCCCATAGCGCCTTTTGTTAACTCTGAAACCAAGTGGATTGAACTGGCTGTGAGTCAGCACTTTTTTACATGCATACACACAGCTCTCCAACCCTCCCAGCGGACACGCCTCACTGCTGCTACAGAGACCTTTTCTGAACCGGCTGTGCAAAGGAGCACAACAGCAGCAGCTGCGGTCCTCAGTCAGTGTCACGGGATCATTTCAGCCACAGCCATGCCGTACACTCAGATGTGTTTTAACAGATCTCACAGCTCAATGTACCATAATGTACTTACATATACATGCCGTATGAACTGTGAGCCTGTCATGTCACGGGTAGACAGCTGTGTTGGATAAAATGGAAGCCTCTGTTCCATCAAAAACACGTCTAGTATCACTGGTAACATAATACTTTGACCACAACTAATGACACATACAGTCGTCCTCAAATGTATTCATACCCTCCCATTAAAGAAGGAAAAAACAGCTGTTACTGAAATATAAATTGACAAAAGTAATAAGAAATAAAAAATGTAATGAAAATCATGACATTGCTTTTGAATTGTGGTTCAACAGAAATATTAAAAAAACAAAACAAAACAAAAAACAAGCATGATAGGACCCATAAACTAATATTTAGTTGAACAACCCTTTGAGCCAATCACTGCAATCAAGTGTTTTCTGTAACTCTCAATCAGACTTCTGCACCTGTTGACAGGTGTTTGGATTTTGGTCCACTGCTCATCAGCAAGTGGGGACAGATTTGTTTTTGTTTTTTAAAATTATTCTTATCAACCAGAATTCAAAAGCAATGTCTTATTTCACTAAATTATAATTTATCAGATTTTTATTTATTATTACTTTTTTCAGTTTCTAGTTATTTGAGTGACTATCGTGACTTTTGCCTTTTCTTTAATGGAAGGATATGAATACATTTGAGGATGACTGTAGTACATTCTATTACTACGCAAAATATAATTCTATCATCAGCATTTGTTTATTCCTCCTCACAGGAAGAATTCTACCTCATACCTTAACACAGCACTCGAGGCATTCGATAACCCCCTTCACCTGCAGAGAAGTTCTACACCAGCGTGAACATGTCAGCGGCTCGTGCCAGTAATGCGATTGTACTGGCAAGAGACTAAAACTGGCATTAGTTTAAGGCTACCAAGCATATGTTAGAAAACACCGTGCCAGAGCCTTGACATTTTCACTTAAGTTCAGCTGTCCGTAGAACTGGGTTGTAGCGCATTCGTTTCTCATGTCACTAACCACAGTGAGGAAAGTGATGGAGTGTGATAGCAGTGTGGAGATTTCACAAGCGGACCTGAAGGATTCGACTTGTCTCCTTTTGAGTGGCATGACATGACCTCCCCGTCTGAGATGCAGTGCAGATACGGAGCAGGACTGTCATACAAGTAACCATCAGTGGGTTGGATGTCCGTTGGCAGCTCAATTACCACACATCCACAGAGATGGTATTTGAGGCTCTTATCAGCTGTTCGCCCATGCAGGTGACTCAGAGTGAACTCTGAAAGTAAAAGAGAGGACATCAATCGCCTGTGTGGAAAAAAAAAAACACAACCAAACCTAGCCCTTCTCTGCAGCCAGTGTAATGGATAACAATTACCCCTCAACTATTTCTCCACCGTACAGGTCCGAGAGATGTGCCGCGGTGGATTTGCAAAAAAAAAAAAGTGTAATTTGTCTGCAGCTGGCGTGACATTAATGCTTTTAATAGGTAGATGTGCCCCTGTATTGCTGAGATAAGGCTGACAGAAGCTACTTTAGGATGAAACCTGTCACCTTTGATGACTATGCAGCAGTGGTGCATCATATCAGTGCCCTATATTGGCACTTTGGTGTTATTTTTAGGGACTCTTATTGCTTAAATCCTCTCCTCCATATCATAGGATTAAAGGATTCCTAAGGTGTGTGTGTGTGTGTGTGTGTAGCTGGATTTCTACCAAAACCCTTAAGAAATAGTACCTTCAGTGCATGTCTGAAGTATGCACCACACTCGACATACATTCACAGCTTTTTAAGGTATCAGCATTTACTTACAGTATTTCCTTACAAACTACAGGCATCTGCACATTAGAAATGCCTACATTACAAAATATCTGATGGCTCAGTATCTGCGTCGGGAAATACAGTTGTTCCGTTGCTCATTAGGCATTTTTCAAGCAGCTGGCTGTAATGGTGCGTTTAATTCTTATTACGAATTGATAAATATGGCTTCCCATCTAAATAACCCATTTAGAAACTCCCTTTTTTTCTGTAAAGGAATCATTTACATGGCTTTAATTATCTAACTTCATATATGATATTTGATGTGCTTGTCTTTTGCAATATTGATGAAGCAGCTACTGTTCAAAGGTGATAACGCATGTCTGGATGACGTCTGTATATTTGCCGTACAATGCTTCTTTCATGGACCACCCATGACTAGCGTAGCGTTGGGAAGTTCAAGCGTGTAAATGGATATCAGTATGTTGATTCTTCAAGCACCCCTCAGGCTACATGAATGCCTAATGCGATGTATGGGTCTGCAGTGAAAATGAAGCAACATTCTTCATTAACCTCACAAACCATAGAGCTGTAAACCACATTCAGGCTTTTCACTGAGCTGTAATAACTGCCTTAATTTGACGTGTTTAGTAATTTTACGGTACTTCATGACAGAAGCAGAAATATGAAAAGATCTGAGTAGAAATCAAAATGTTGGAGCAGTGAGTCCTCAGGCAGCAGGAAACCGTCGTAACATCCACAGGCTTCAGGCTAACAAGTCTCTACTCCGAGTGTTTGGAAGCTCCTTTCCCGTCTACATGCAGGCTCTTTTGTGTAAAGAGGTGGACACTAATCACACACTGGTTTACAACTCTAGCAGCTACAGACTGACTTGTGCTTCTCCTTAAAGTGAGCTTTATTTGTCTGATTAAAACAAATGACATATTAAAAGCACATTAGGTTCTAAATGTCGTCACCTGGAGGCCATCTTTGGCTGGATGTTAGAGAAGAGGCAGGCAGCTGTGTAATAAAATTCAAAATAATCAAGATAAACAGTGAAGGTCGCGCAAATGTTCTGTTTATTTTGAAGGTTCAGAGCTGATGGGTGATTGTGTATCTGAACTGAAGCATTGTTAGTGGAAAAATATTAAGAAAATCAAAATTATATTCGCTGTAAACTTTGTCAACTCCAGCTTACAGTTCTGACCCGATGGGCCAGTTTGAACAGAGAAGGCAGGCTTGAAATATCAGTTCTGAAGGGAGCACAATGCAGCACTGGACTGCTGTTAGGAGCAATTGCTTGAAAGTTTTGTCCTTAAGTTTTTCTCTTTGTTTTCTGCTTTTTGTTTTGAAGATTGCAAGTAAATGGCATCCTGTTTTTCCTGCTCACCTGTTTTGTCCTCTTTGCTGCCTTCACCTCTCCTCTGCCATATAAACCGTATCAGTCTCTCCAGCATTGTTTGGGCTACAATTCGGCATGTACAGGAATTGTCCGGGGCAGTCAGCATGTAGGAAAGCCAAACTGAATCGCATATACAGTTTAGTGGTACTGAGTGTTTAGTCTGGAGGGGAAAAGATGATTTAGTCAGTGAGCCCCTGCTCTGCTTAAAGCAAGTTAAACTATCAAGTGAATTTACAAAACTGTTTGCGGTTGTAATGTTTACATTTATATGTCTGGAAGTTAGTTTAACAGCACAGAAAAGCCAAGCAGGCTGAGAATGTGATTGGCTTATGACTGAAATCATATGGTGGGAATACGTACAGTTTAGTGACACGTTGAGTACTAAAGTGGTAGAAGTAGAAAGGCTTTGGTCTTGACACTAGTATAGAAGCCCATATCAAAACACCACCCAGGTTCAGATCAGGCAGCCTGTTCCTCGTAGTAAGCCTCCTTTAGTCCCCCAGTTGAAGTCCCCAAACCTTGTCCTCTCTACGATGCTACTGGGACGCTCTATTCGACACAAAGACAACAGGCAAAGCCTTTGTCTGAGGCTCTGATCATGTGGAGGTGACCCTCCGTTCTCTCGGGGGGAAACTCAGCTGAGGGCTAGTAAGCGTCCCCACAGGGAAATAACCAACATTTGTTCATGCTTTAAACTGGCTAATTAGATTGCACGGCAACACTGCATTCCAATTTAAATTAACTTTGATGTGTGTTAGGTTGCAGTATGTTGTGCAGTTATTTGTTTGAGCAGTCCAGACTTTATCAGTGAGTCATCAAATGGGTTTTGTTCTAGAACCTTGGAAAAATTAACTGTTGAATTTGTCAAACCATAACAGTGGGATCCTAATTGCTATTTAGACTGATTTAGTATTCCATAACACTGCATTATGCTATAATACACTCCTGCACTTCTAGTTTAATGTGACAATATCTAAACATGACTCATCAGTTTAGCATCACTATCCCATCAGTATCAGTTTAAATGCAGACACTTATTTAAATGCATCTGCTGCTTCAAAAACTTTCTATGAGTTTAAACGTTAAAAACATCGGATATCACATACAATGACTGACCTTGAATATCATGAAAATAATTCTGTAAAATTGCAGCATTTTTGCCATTATTTGCACCAAATTGAACAGAGGAAGGACTTCTGTCAGCAGTTTCAGCATTAAGTGGTTTAAAAAATACCAAAACAATTTTTACCAGCGATATTATATTTCTTTTTCGTGTTTACCACTTTATCATGTCACTTTGACTCTCACCCTGACATTGTATCGTGTGCCAATAACAGGCCAAATCACTTTGTGTGTGTTGTTTTTTGTTGCTTTTAGCGAGTCATTTCACACCATGTGATGAATGACACCTTACCCCTGACCTTAACTCTAACCTTAACAATCTTGTGTGTCATTTTAACACCATAAAATGACACAAAAAGCTTAAAATGCATAAACTTGACAGGTGAAACGTGTCTTAAGTGGAATGCTATTTTTACGCAATCCCCCGTTATCGCGTTATTAAGCTGTTGCCAGGCAACCAGAGGCGGCTGAGTGCAGCAGTCCATCGCCTGATTCACCGTAAAACCGCAACTTGTCATTTTTACACCCTGATTTTTGTATGGATTGAAGAACAACAATTGCGAATTTTCCAAACACAGTCTGTGTTAAGGTATGAATTTGGGTGAGACAGATTTAAATGATTCATTGATGCAGGCAGGATTTAACATGACTGAGCAGGAATGACCCAACCAGGAGAAGGTAATCTGTTCCAAAAAGGACTTTACACACTTTAACTGTTCTTCTTCCTTTCATTTACCATGTAATGAGATACAGCCAAATAGATGGGCTGGTTCAGTGATCGAGGCTCCAACCATAAAGTACCACTGGATGCACACTGTGCCTGCTCAGCACATTGAAATTAACGTTTGGCACCCTTTGTCCACTCTGGTTGTGCTGTCAGCTTTAATGGCCCCTTACAAACGTGAACGGATAAATGTAGGGGTTAGTGGTGTAACGGACCGTAGTTGATCCGTGATCCGTACAAATCTCCACCTACGGTTCGGCACGCATGTGTACCACCAATTAATTGCAGAGTTTAACCATCGTAGTGTGAAATGCAGCTTTACTGTGGCTGTTACTTTCTAAAGTAACTAGAAGGGCACCCAGAAAGTGCAGCCCTTCACCGAGTCCAAAGACGGTGATCCAGATCTGCGCCTGATGTTTATGTAACAAACAAAAAGACACACAGACAAACTGCTGATCTAATAAATGATCCAACCAGTGACCCAAAACATACGATCAGAACTGTGAGTCTTGTGATGCCCCCAGTAGGGGAACACATTGCCAGTGTCGTATTATTATCAAACTGCTCTAACTGCTAATTATTTCGAGGCCAGCGGATGATGTTGAACTGTTCCGATTTAAATGTATTAAAAGACTCTGAGTTGCTCACCTCCACATTTTCTTGGCCCGACCTTCATCTCTTTAAAGTTCTGGAAAAACAGCACTAACAGCACAAAATCATTTATGTAGATTTTCTTGTAAATACAAGACTCCAGGTGATGTGGACGGTTCTGACAGAGTTTATTGCTTGAGCAGACGCACTTCCGATTTAACAACACATCTGTCATGGAACACGCCAAAATTACAACCAAAGTGACATAACTGCATTTATATTCCACTCAGTAACATTTCAATCAGGAGATTAGTGAATTTTCCTCCTCATCCGATGCTCTCACAAATTAGACCAACATGATGTAGTCTCATGTCCTTAAACGGCTTTAATGGCTGCCCTCTTGTTAAAACAGTACAAACCTCAGTATCTTCTTTAGTTACCTCTACATCTTATCTACTTTTTTTTCTCCATTGAAATTGTTATTGATGTTGAATCTGTGCATGTTAGACCATATCTGTTCGCGCAGAGTGTCTCTTTCTGATATTGTCAGTAAAGGAGATTGTACTGATAACGTGCCAGTGCTTTCTACAGGACATGATGCTAATCTGGTCTCAAATCTACTAATTGCTAAACTGGAATTAAATCCGGTTAACTGGATGTTAATTTTATTGGCAGTGCACCTGTGAAAGACGTATTCATAAGTCATCCATATAGCATTATGTGCTATGGACTACCATCAAACATTCATGGTTCCCACAGGAGAAATTACAACAGCTTTGTTCTCCTGACCTTCTGTCTTGCAATTAAATATGGTTCCTTCAACTGTACACAGTTAGTGTTGTTTATTACATGTTGCCTACAAAACTACGATTACAAACAAGACAAATATGAACCCAGGAATCGTGACTATCAGCACGTTAGGATGAGACTGTTTAGCAAAGCTCAGACAAAGCTCAGTTGCAGTCTTGGATGTAGTCTCATGTTTTGACATGAATACAACAATTTCACATTCTAGGTATTTCTGTTTTCTCGATATAACATTGCACAGTTTGACTAGCAGCAATCAAAGTTGAAGTTATTTTGTGCCAGAACTGCGTCATCAGCATAGACTGTATAAAAGATGGACGTAGCTACCGTGACGTCACCCGCTGGTTTCTGCACTGAGAAAATGAAGCCAGGGTTTTATTACTTCCTGGATTTTTGGAGGCAATGATGCAAAAATCGTTGGAGGGGGGCGGAGCCATAGGAGCAGTGATTGGTCAGACGGATTGAGAGGCAGGCCCTCTCTACCTGCCCACATTTACCGCCTTCTGTTCGCTTCATCTGTATGGTCGCTGCTGACTGTCAATCAAGCCAGCCACACCCCTTGCCCCGCAAAATTTTGAGGATTTTTTAAAAATTCAGTACTGATTTATTTTCAGATTGGCCACCTGATCTCTGGATTTGACCATGAAAACTAATAAGAAAAAAATCCTGAGGTGTAGGAATGCAGTATTTCGTGGTCTGTGATCACTTCTTTTCCAGTTCAAGTCTATGGAAGCCAGGGCTTTTTGGAGCCAGGACTAGTGGACGTAGTGATACTGCAGGTTTTTGACACTTCCAGGTTGGCTTCATTTTTCAGGGCCGGTTGCTACGTCTGTCTTTTATACAGTCTATGGTCATCAGTCGTCTTCACCATGTATTAATTCTGTTTCTAATGTATATATATATACATCAAATATACACAGCAATTAAAACAACAGCTACAAAAGCAGGCTTCTGTAAATGTGCATATATGCACACACCTATGAAGTGTCGTTGTAAACAGTTACAGGTAAAACGTGTTCGACTCTGAGTGCTTATAAAACACAAGTGACTGCATCCTGTGTGGACACAAAGAGCTGTTGCTCACACTGCTCCTTCACTACTTTAGTATTCCCATGCAGCAGTGTCCACATTTTTCTCTCACTTTAGTTTCCACAAGGCTGCCCTTACATGAACCACACTTTACTCTGCATTGTAGAGTCCTGCCACAAGACCTCAGGCTAGTGGGTTAGGACAAAGTACCAGGCTTAGGGTTGAATTCAGGATTCAAGAATTTACTCCTTCTGGCAGCGACAATGTTGTTTCCTTTGTTGTGTGCCATGTAGCAAAGGGTCTGTGTGTGGCGGGGCAAAAGAGAGAGACAGGAGCATAGATTATGTGCTGCATTTCACCGGCGAGCTAAGCCTGGATGTGGCTGTAATTCTGTTAGAAGGACCGTAGAGGAGTCTACCAACCACTTTGATGTTAAAGTTGAGCTCGATGACTGCATTGTAATACATCGTAGAGCATTAAAACATGTATAAAACAGGTTATTACTGTGAACAATTAAAGGACCAGTGTGCGGGATTCAGCAGCATCAAGCACGGAGGTTGCAGATTGGATATCGAAAGCATCCCCCTCCTCCTTTGAGAAACATTGAGGTGTAACATGACGGACTTTATCCCAGATCCAGCCTTATTCTGAGATAACAAAAACCCTAATTCTACTTATATGCAGGTGAATATACACTAATGAAAGAACAATTATGAATATTTTCTTCAATTTCCATCAATAGATCCCTTAATGCTGCAATGCTTACATACATATTCTGAAATATTTGATAAATATGAGAACGGCACAACGCAGTGGACCGGTCGTATTGAAGATACAGACAGATTACTGCAGTCTAGACATCACTGAAGACCAACTGAGGATTTCACATGTACAGATGTGACACACAGGCAGCAACGCACAGTTAACAAACCAGCAAATACAGGCTGCAAGAGCACAAGCGCTCAGTAAACTGGTTCAGATTTGAGGGCCTGATTCAAATCGAATGAAATAAAGACTTGTTAGATTAATAAAAAAAAAAAGAAATTGAATTATTCCTCTAACATTACAGATATTCTGAAATTGAATGCAGAGAAAGCAGAATAATTTGGGTCAGTTGGTGCCTTTAATCGGATGAGAAGAAATCACCATTATGTTTCAAAGCAGGTCAATCCTAATCTGGGAAACGGCGTGCATCCTTCATCATTCTGTTCATTCTCTAATCCTCGGACAGCCGCCGACATCACCGGGACGACAGCGTGTCAGCCAGTCAGTCCCGCATTGTCGGCCGCAACACCGAGCAGGCTTCTCAAGTATCCATATCCGATATGAATTCCAAAGGAATTTACAGCAGGGATTTACTGTAGATGTTTGGTCAGCTCATGACTACATGGCATGTTAAGCGTGCCAGCAGGGAACGACAAAAGAGAGGGAGCCGGATTACATGTCATACCTGAATGTGCAACAGATTAGTACGTACATATATCTCATTTAGTAAAATTACAATCTTCTTCACCAGGTGAGCTTTCACTGCTGTCTGCCACAGATAAAAATGTAATCAAGCAGTGAGAGAGAAAAAAAATCTAGAAAAGAGCAAGAATTATTTTTTTTATATTGCAAACACCAATGTGGATCTGATTAACAATTAAATATATTTGTCAGTGCAGTCTTTACATGCTGTTCTTCTTCCTCTCAGTTGCAAAAACAAGGACATGACTAGATTTATTTTAGCTTCACAAAATAACGAAGTTTCAAATTCTCATCAAAAAGAAAATATGATTATTTAAAAAAAAAAAATCTTTGGTTAATTCAACTCTGTGACTGCTACAGTGCTGCACAGTAACATTAAATTGAGATGTAATAAGTGTTATGAATGCCACAGGCAGTCATTTCAAAAGTTGTAGTGGAAAAGCCTCAATGCAGTTTTAAATAGAGAGGAACTTCTGCTTCCAGAAATATTTTCCCCCCACTCTGAAATCCCATGTTCTTTTAATGATACCCTTGATGTTCCTCGCGTACGCACGCAGGAGTCGCCCAGATATTTAAAATCTCTAAATACGTAAGTCTTTTCTATGGTCAGAGGTTTGAACTATTCCAAATCCTGCTTGTACCTTAACTTGCGAATTAATAACCTGATATTTTTTGAACACAGCTTTCGCACTGATGAATAAACAACTTTTATGCTGATTTAGTTTTCTGATTCTTGCTCATCCCATCCAGTTTCAAAAGGATGCAAAGAAAGTGGCACACAAACCAGTTGGTGACATAGTGGTGGTTCGATATATACCAACAATGTCCAAACCCAGATAAACCCATAATTTGACTTCATGTTGGTGGTGAGGTGATCAAGTCATTTTGCGTTGTTCCATTCTGCTGTTTGAGGTGTTTGTGATGGATCACTGTAGTTTCAGTACGATTGCTCTTATCACAGATATCACTGTTGGGCTATTAAATTAAGCACATAGCATTAGCTACAGTAGCTGCATTGTTCGTTGACTCATCCAATGGTAAGTTAGCAATTAACTAATTAGGTAAAGTCACCTGCAGCTATTTCATTAGAATGAATATAACATATAACGTGAATATCAGTGACTGAATGGAGCACGTATTAAACTTCAACCTCCTGTGAGAACGTGAAATTTGTCACATCTTCAGTTGCAATAGTGGTAACGACAGCAACTCCCATGATCCTTCACTGTGCAGCATCATCATACTACCTCCTCTTTCATTGTTCTGATTCAGATTCAGAAAACTTTATTTGTCCCCAGGGGGCAATTAAAAAGGCCCGAAGAGCAGGCAGTGCAACAATGACGTGAGAAATAAGTAGGGGGGGAAAGAAATTAACATAAATAACATAAAGAAAACAAATAGGGATATATATGTATATATACATACAAATATAGGACAAGTAAGGTAATAATTAAAAAAAATAAAATAAATACAGATACAGGTGCAAAATGACAATGAGGTAGATACTGATCCTGATTCAGAGACAGTAGAAATCACATACCACATGTTTAAAACACATGCAGATATCGCCTGGTTTGCTTGTTTATAAGATTAACTTCTTAAAAATGCACATAGCAAAATCACACACTTATTTTTTGTTTTTGAAAGCCACAAGATGTAGAACAAAATCACGAGTACATCCTTTAAATTTTAATAAAAACATTTTGTATTCACTGTGAATAACTTCATATCTTTATGATATAAAAGAGCGCTTTAGTTTTTTTTAGTTCACTGCCCTGGAGAAACTTGTTCTCTCTGTAATGGAAATAACAAACAAGAATTCTGACACTGCCTGAACTTCCTTTTATCTCCTTCATTTTCATTACTGCGTTGATTCTGCAGATCTTACTGACGCAAACTTCTAATCTGAGCTTCAGCGCTATATACATGCAAGGTTAAAAATGTGGACTTTGAGAGGACTTTGAGAGGATTTTGAGCAAATGCCCGCATTAGCTGAGCGAGTTTCACCGGTTCCAAGTCGGAAACTCATTAACCACCTCCCAGATGTGAAGGGAAGAGTTCCAAATTGCTCCAGATTTTACAAAGGGCACAGTCAATTACAGACTTATTATGAAACTTGTCCAACCAGGATGCTTCCAGCGCAGGTGGTCACTAGCACAGGTGGTTTAGAAATGCTAACAGATGGTTTGGGCCTCTGGAAGTATGTGCATGTGTGTATATGTATATATATATATGGATACATACATATACACACACTTAAGTCTCATTTTCTCAGCGGGACCTTGCAGTGCAGAACTGAGCGAGTCAGATGGGTGAAAATCTATTATTTTCAGAAAGCTTATATGGACAGAAGGCTGCTGTTCAGTTCATATGTCTATAATAAGCATGAAAGAAGACACTAATGGGATTTACTTGTGTGTTTTTCTGTTTTCTACAGGCATAAGAAACCACTGTTACATACGATTACGATGGCATGTTGACAAAGGAGACAAAACCTTGTGACGTTTATGAAGGTTTAATAAAAGATAATGTGACACAACGCGTGTTTTTTATGAGGACGGCCATTGAATCGATAACACTCTTTTATTTGACCATCAAAGTGCTTCACGGCATGAGCAGGGTTATTGCAGCTTTAAACATAGCTGCAAAACATGTCGTATATTCAATAGTGTTCAGGTACTTCTGGTTTTCTTCATTTCCAATACTTTTAAACAAGATGGTATTAAATGCTTGCTGAGAACTGTTGTATTATAATATTTGGTAATACCAGCAGAGAATACATCTTCACAGCATGTGTGTCTGCCTTTCACAAACAAAAGAATAGATTTTCGGGGGCATTATAAACCACATTAATCATTCACTGGGTCTGCAGAAATGACTACAGGTGATGTATTGACTTTCAGTTTACATAGCCTCCAGCGGGTCTGCGAGTTATGTTTTAAAATTCATTTTTCATGACAAATTTGGCATTTTGTGTTGTGTGAATGAAATATGGAACACACGACGCTGCCGAAAGTTTTTAGGCTCTAAAAGTGAAGTCAAGATGTTTTCAGAAAACATTGCAGTGGCAGGTTTTCACTAATTAAAGACGTGCACAGAGCAATAAATAAACAGCAAATCAGATTAATATTGGGTGTGCCCGACATTTGCCTTTCAACCAAACTAAACATTTATAGTGTTTAGAACTTGTGCACAGCGCTGCATGTGTGGAGGAACTGGGGGTCAACACACTGTACTCCCTGCAAGGATTCAAACGGAGCTTAAGAGGATAATCCCTTTCTCTTGGAAATTCATCGTCAGAGATCCTTGCATATTTCCAAAACGATGTAATTCCCTTTTAGCGGTCTCGTGTGCAGAACCGAGCACGGCCAGGGACAGCTTGACATAAGAGACCATGAAAGCTTGAATACAGATCACTTCAAATGGCTCATAAATAGCTCGTATCCCATTTATAGCCTTCATCCCGGTGAGATGCTGCATCAAATCTGAGGAGACAGACGAGCTCATACATGCATAGCATAAAGACGGCAATGTCAGCAATGTAACAAAAATGATCGCTAAACTATTTGAAATGTGTCATAAATAAAGCATTGATCGCTTTAATTAATAAAAACAGAAAAACGTGCCAAACCACAAATCAGGCTCTCAAAGAAGATGAAATTCCTACAGTTCAATATCGGTTTCTGCCATTAATTGCAAGCATGTGCTGGAATAAAAAGAGACAATCAGAGAAATGATTGAATTTTTTTCTTTTTTCCAACCATTGCCCTTTTCAGCATGAGGTAATTCAAAGCCAGGTGATATCAAATCAAACCATAGCTTCATACATTCAACCCTTCCCTGCAGAGCCTTATGTTTTGAACACTTTAATCTCTTCTCAGCTCGTGCATCCGTTCAGATCTGAGCTACGGAAAACAAAACAATCTCAAATGTACAGCAAACTGAACTGACGTAAGGTTTGATGGGACCTTGAAAGCTTAATTCAGGGAAAAAAAAACAGTCACTAGTGTAAAACGTAAAACGAGGTGAGTGGAAGTTGAGTCTTGAAACATCACTTACTGTTAATAAAGGAGAGTTTTTCAATTCTGTCCTCTTAGAGCACATTATAAAGAAAGTCTACAACATTCCTGCTGTACTAATGGATTGCATCAAAAGAACTGTTTGCATGGGGCTGGTGTGACTCGGGGTCTTCATGGGATCTAGAAGTTACCCCCCACATCTGTGTTGCATGTGGTGTGTTCACACATGAAAGCAAAATCTCTGATGATACTGATGTGATATTCATAGGTGGCCACTTGGAGCGCCCCTTAAAGAACATCAATATGTTTTTTTTTTTACTGCATGCTGCCATACATGCCATCCATCTAATCATCCTTTGAGATTTAAGCTTTCTATGAGGGTCTCCATGCTGTGTAGCAACATGTGTCTCATTCATTTGCACCCAAAAAAGCTGCCCAAACTTTCTTTCTGTTTTCATTAATATTTGCCAAAGGCAGCTTCATAACTCTCAAGTGGGAACGAGGCAGAAGACAGAAACAGAAATGAAACATTTTGCAAGAAAAACACTGAAAACAACAGAGATGTTGATTTTGCAGGACTGATGTGATCAGAGGACCTCTGTGTTTGGCAAAAATATTCTATTTAGTTTAATTACAACAAATTACTGGAGGTCCACAGGTAATACTGGCTCCAGTTAAATAGAGATGAATATTGTAAAATGATGGAACTAGAAATCAAAAATGATTAACACCACTGGTATTTGTTTTTTTTAATTCAATTTACCTTAAGTGCAAACTGAACACAGAACATCAGGGTGCTGGGACACTTCAAAAGAGAAGATGACTCTGACATGAGGGTTACTTATATGAACTGAATTATTCTAGCAGTATTCTAGCGTGGTATTTGTACATCACTAACTGCTGCTTTTAAGGTTCTGAACAGTCACACAGGTGTTTTTAGTTACTCTGACTTTTTAGACCTTTTGTCAGGTTGAAGTCAGACTACAGGAGCTTTTTACCTCCTTTACGCTCCTAATAAGAATCAGAGGAGTAATCTGGCCTGGAGTCTTGGTCTGAACCAATTTTCAGCCCAGATTATTTACGAATGTGAGGGTTTAGAGATCCAGCCCTAAACCTCACAGACTCATGGTGGCCGTCCGGATTAAGATTATCAAGCTGGTTATGATTGTCACGCTACAGCCCGGAGCAGCGGGCCATGAGGTCAAGCAACATTCCTGCTCTTGAGGCCGTAGTTAGCTATTAAAACCGGTCTACAAATCTCACCTACAGTTCTGAGAATAGACAAACCATATTGATTCCCAAACTTCTCTTGTCAGGCTATACTTCTGCTTGCTTGCTTTCTCACCTCAGAGTGTTACTAGTGTTACAGCAAGTTGTTGCACGACAGTCTGCATCCCCGTGAGATCACGTGACGCGTTCCCTTATTGCTCCCTCTGGCACGCTAATCTTAATAATATCCTGCAGTGTGTGTGATGCGCCATTATTTTCAAATCTTGTCGTGTGTGCATGTCTGAGATTAGACAGAAGAATATCTGTGAAGTTTCTCTCCTATGTGTGTGTGTGTGTGTGTGTGTGTGTGTTTGTGATGCAACCTGATTTCCAAATCTGTTTAAAACTCCTGTAGTGCGAGCCTTAGGTGGAGCTGTGCTGAGGATTACATGGCGTCGCTAAAACTCTATCCACTGATAACAATGATAATGATGTAAACAAAGTTTACTGAAGGGTGAGGGAGATGTCGGCTTGCACATTCTAATCAGGCGACGTTGCAAAACACCTGTACGGGCGGCCTGTGGATGTGTAGGAGCTTTAAGGTGTAACAGGGAGAAGAGATGTCGAGGCGGTGCAGGTCAAGAATGTTAAAAGACGTCTATGCAACGAGAAACTTAACTCCAAACAAGATGTCAGACGTCATTGAAAATTGTAGATTTTGTCAATATTTATCAGCACCTGGTATCCCTGAAGGCTCAGTTATGTGCTGTGGTTTTGCATCAGATCAATGTCAAGGATGGCAGGCTCAGTTTAATCACGCACACACACTGATGAATTGTACAACAAGATGGAAATGTGCGCAACAGTGGAAGCATTGCAGAACACAATGCAGATCACAATAACACGGATAATACAGATAATGTGATAATGATCATTCCTCTTCCTTGCTGCATCGACACGCAGCGATGAGGCTCCCACACGCAACTGTCGACACAGCAGTTTAGCTGCTCATTTTGACGCAACAATCAGGTCTAGTTCATCCTGCTGATGTGTTTTAAACCCCTGCAGCCCCTGTTCTAAGCCACATACAGTATTCTGTCTATTATACATAATAAGGGTTGTTGCAATACCTCTTTCCTCTTGTAGAGTCACGTGTACACAGATAGACTTCGGCTACACCAAATTAAAGTGAAGAGAAAGAGGTGTTTGCATATTTTAACCACCTGTGTGACAGAAACAATTCAACTCGTCCTCTGTCTAATAACAGGGACAACACAGTCGTAGCTCTGCTTACGTTAAATAAATTACGTCGAGGAGCAGTCTCATAACATTTCAAATACATATGGTTCTTTTATCCAGCCGCAGGGATTAAAGTCTATCAGTCCCTGTTAAAATTCCTGCTATGAAGTCTCCAGTCTGCTCCTTTGATTAGCTGTTCTCGTTGTGTTGGATAATCCCTCCATCTCACCCCTTTCTTGAGAGGCTTATATCGTGACCCATTTGAACTTGTCTTAATCTCACTACCTCTGCTTCCTTCTTTCCCGATATCACATCTGTTCTGTCTTGTACTATGAGCCACGACTATATGCAACCTCATCCATCTGGCTATTTTCCGTTGTGTGATTACCTCAAAGTCTCCCTCCAGACAGCTGGGGCGGGTACACCTCCAAAGGAAAACACACCTGTTCAGGTGGCCAAAATGTCTCCACTGTATTTACTGTGGGTGTGTTTGTGCTGCATGTGGACGTTACAGCTGCACTAATCCTTATTTTTAGATTCAAAATAGAGAAAATGATTATGGCTAATGCTGAAATGTGACACATCCACACAACGGTTACTCAGCTCTCTTCTGTTTTCCATTTTTTAGCTTTATTGTTTGCATCCAACTTCTTGCTGAGCCTGTCACTGCTGTCACAGCAGGCAGCTGTTTTCAATAAAAAACTGTTCTGATAAACTCATTGTAAGATACCTGTCCTGCACTAAAATGGATACCGGCATTGTTAGTAACCATCTGGCGAACAAAGTGAGATATTCCCCTTAGGAGCTGGTAGAGATCAAATGAATCCAAATGAATACTAATATGGTTCTGTATCTGCTGGATGTTTGGGATGACAATATGTCAGAGTTGATCACATTCAGCTGCCCTCAAAGCTCCAAAGACTCAAGCAGCACTGTTGAAATAGCTTTAATAGCAGATTTTTGTCTACTTAGGGGAAGCGGGAACAAGTCGGGAACACAACGGTGACATATTATCATGTGTTTAATATTTGAGTGCTTGCTAGTTTAAGCTTAACGCAAACTATCATTTCAAGCCAATTATCTGACCACCTGGTGAATATAAGTCAGATATTCCCTCTACTTTTGGCTCGGTTTTTGTTTCCTAACAACTCTTGAATGAAATGCGTTCATCAGCTATTCATTGCTGTGCTTGTTCGCATCTTGGTGCTTAGCATGTTGTGTGCTAGAGGCTTTTTTTTTTTTTTAGAGCTGTTTTCATTGAACTATGAAAGCAGTGAGAGTAAACCATAGCTGCAGGCTAAAGTCGCAGGTCAGTGGGCTAAAAAATGAGTTAAAATTCACCATAAAGCTTCATGAAAGATTCAAGAGGTAATTCTTTTTACATTTACTGCTTTCACATTTGGCATATTTGGCATGATATAAATATATAATAATCACATCCTGGTTGAGAGAGACTGCCTGAGTGGTCTTTACACTGTTTGCATAATCAAAATACCACTGATGTGTAGGAACTGTTATAAACAACTGAGAGCAAAATCATACCGTGTCAACAAATGTGTGGTAGCACCCGCTGAGCTGCACAATAAGTAATTCAGCCATCATCAGAGAATGTGGATAAGTGGGCGCCGTTTGTTTCTGAAGGTTTTAATTACTGACAAAACTTATTACACACAGCAGGTAGATATTACATCTGCATGAAAACACAATTAATGGCTTTTGTAGACACAAGTGTTTGAGTTTAGTGAGGTAAATGAATGTTTCGTAATCGAAGTTTAAAGTCCCTCTCCAGTCACTGACTAAACTCGTCTCTGTGTATTTTTGTTTTAAAAAAATAATCCCTTCCTACCTTGGAGGGGTTTAGATGGAGCTTTGCACCAGTGCTGTCTATGAAATGTGCAGATCTATAAAGCTCCTGCTGTTCTCCATTGATCCCTCTGCACTGGTTGCAGCTCGAGCACACCTGCTCACCTGCCCAAACACTGTAAAACTACACGCTACATGATGGAAAGTTGTGATATTGGAGTTCATGTTAGAACCATAGACTGTATAAAAGATGGACGTAGCTACCGTGACGTCACCCGTTGGTTTCTGCACTGAGAAAATGAAGCCAGGGTTTTGCTACTTCCTGGTTGACATCTTGGATTTTTGGAGCCAGTGACGCAAAAATCGTCAGAGGGGGGCGGAGCCATAGGAGCAGCGATTGGTCAGACGGATTGAGAGGCAGGCCCTCTCTGCCCGCCCACATTTACCGCCTTCTGCTCGCTTCATCTGTATGGTCACTGCCGACTGTCAATCAAGCCAGCCACGCCCCTTGCCCCGCAAAATTTTGACGATTTTTTAAAAATTGAGTATTGATTTATTTTCAGATTGGCCACCTGATCTCTGGACTTGACTATGAAAACTAATTTTAAAAAATCCTGAGCTGGAGGAATGCGGTATTTTGTGATCTGTGATCACTTCTTTTCCAGTTCATTTCTATGGGAGCCAGGGCTTTTTGGAGCCAGGACTAGCAGATGTAGTGATATTGCAGGTTTTTGACACTTCCAGGTTGGCTTCTTTTTTCAGGGCCGGTTGCTACGTCCATCTTTTATACAGTCTATGGTTAGAACTGGAAACCAATTCTAAAGAACGACAGAGGAAGAATGATGTGGAAACCCCCTCAGTGCAAGATGACAGGATTCACTCCTTAGGTTTGTTTTTGAGACTGTCATCTGTACACTTGTTCTACGGTTGTCAGTACACAAAAATGAGTGTTCTTGCACATGAAAAATACCATAAACATGAGTGGATCCACCCGAAAATACATTTTTCAACAGCGACTTGGTCAAGAGTCTAGTATTGCAACAACTCTGGGTGCCACCGTCCTGTCTTATTGTGGTGGTCTGTGAGTGCTTACAGATTGTACAGGAGATAAAATTCATCTTAATGTTGACACTTTTCTTAAGCTCTCCCAGCTAATCACATTGGTTGATTTTAGTTACATGTTGTGGCTGACAAATATGGGTTTATAAGAGAACAGTAGCATGAAAAGTATACCAAAAGTTAATATCTATGTATGACTCCACCATAAGGTGTTGATTTTGCCCTGTGCTGAAAATTTTATGACCCAGCTGGCAGCTACCAGCCCTCAGTAGAAAGACTTGACCACATGTCCTAATTATCATGCATATAGGTAGTCTCTCCATGATTCATTAACTTTAACAGGGGGAGGAGATCTCCCTCTGCCACCTTTTAAGCACTAAATTATGCACATGCAGCACCCGGCTAAAATCTCATTTCACTCGCAGACAAAGACAAAGTTTGCATACAGGGCAGACCTGCAGAGTAACTAACCACACTGACACAGCTCAGTTAAAGAACAAAAACGAGGCACTTCACGCCATTGAACGCCTCTCCTTCCCCTTCGCTAATGTGCCCGTTAATGACTGTGCATTAGACCACGCGTCGAAGGCAACAGAAAGTGCGTCTGGGGTGGAAACATTTATGACGGCCAAGCAGCTGTATTCTGCTCTTTACTTGTTTTAATGTGATCCTAAATAACAGACCAAAGGCAATTACTGACTTCCCCACTCTCCTCCTATCCATTTCACTCCTCTCATGACATCACTGATGGTCTTTACTTAGGTTTATTGAGGGCAGAATTGATTTGTGCCCATGCGTCGGGCTTTGGTCAAAGTAGATGGTAGAGAAGTCTTTGAAAGAAGGCCATTTAAACTTGAACATGCATTGTTCCTGTGGCCTGCAGCTGCAGTCATTTATGTTGGGAGACATGATCAAACTGACACTCTAATCTTCGATGTGAACTTGTGAACTTGAGAAAAGTATGTCTTTTTCATTATAATGTTGACTGTTCCAAATGAGAACAAGGATCCATATGCCAGAAAATGAATACCTGAGGCCTTCCAATCAGCCTTTCCACATTCTACGTTTCCTTTTCGATGGTGCACAGAATCTTTGTGATAAGCTAATTTAGACAGCAGCAAAGCCAAATTGTCCAATTTAAGCAGTGGTTCTTGTTAATTAAAACAAATCAAGCAGGCACATGAAAAACAAAGAACAGAAACAGTGCAGTGTTCCAGGTTTCGATCAGTATCGAAAAGGTGCAGTGAATGATAGGATTTCATACAGGCACCAGCCTGACGGCAAGGACGTATGAGGCTCTACCTGAATGTAAATGTGGACTACGACGTCCTCTTTCTGTGTGATTTCTACCAAAACAACTTCCTGGCTCTGCCTGTGAAATGATAGCACATGCCCTAAAGTTAGACAAAAGGTCTGTTGATGTCTCAGCTGCTTTTAGTGATAATCAAATGTGTTGTAAACACGGAACAGATGAATTACCTTATCATCGTTTCAAGGCAACATCTGTTTAGTTTGTATTTAGTTGCCAACCAGATCCTGTATTTGATTCCTGTTTGATGCCCAGTCCAAAACTGGAGTGCAGCTAAACCTACAGAGCGCCCCTCTGACTGTGCTGCTCTGTGGATGGCAGAACTGAACTGTGTGTCCTGCTGACCACTGTGATCCCTCTAACTTTTATTCCAGCACCACCATATAGTTTACATGAATGTTTTTGTGTAAAATACCTTGACAACAGCTGGGTGGATTGCTATTCCTACAGAGGTTCAACATTCCTATAAACTCTAATGACTTTGGTGATCTGACTTTTCCTGTCACATGGCGTGGCACCTACTGAATTGATTGGCACAATATACTTACACAGACATTCATGGTTCCCTAATGATGGAACTAATGGCTTTACCTCTAGCTGCTCCTGCAAGGCAAAGTTTCCATATGATCAATGCAATGTCTTTAGGAACTTATGAATGGATTAACTTTGGTACAAACTTTCTCAGGCTCTATAGAATGAATATTAATGACTTTGGTGCTGCACATTTGGACACACAAGGAACTTCTAGACGTGCATAGGTTGAAAACAGCGTCTTTACTTTGTTGTTCTGCAAATACAGAAACACAAGCCCATTAGCATAACATGGCTGTCGGGTGTCAACTGAATGACACACACGCTCCTCTGAGCCTTAACCACAGTGCCTGCAAGAGCCTTACTCATTGTGACCACAGATTAGCCTACTATATACTACAGCTGAACATGCAAATGAGCATCCTGCATCTCAGATCACAAATATATCCGCTCACAAGTGTAAACAAAGTGATAATATGGGAATGTGTGTGTGTCATAATATTGAGTCCATTTCCATTGAAGTATCAGCATTATCGTGAGGTTTCAATTTGGTTGACATTTGATATTTTTTGGTGATATTTGCAACAGATATTGAGCGCTCCTCCAGTCCAAATCCTATGACTTCCCTTAATGGCACTGATTTTAATCTGTTGAACACTTTTTAAAAAAAAACATGTACATGCAAAACTAACGTCATTTCCAATAACTTAAGCTTCACTTTGTGATTAGTGTTAAATAGCAAAGTCCTTCAGGCTCCACTAAGATGGTGGAACTGGTATATATTACTTGCTAAACATCAGCATGTTGACACGTCCACAGTGAGAACGTGTTAACATGCTGATACACGCATTTAGCTCAACGCACAGCCGTCATAGAGCCAGCATGGCTGTCTCGACATGATTTCACTTACAAATTTGCATATTTTGATACAAGGACATGGATATCTAATGTTGCTTTTATCTGCTAGTCATTACTTGTGTTTGCCCAAGTTCATATTTTGATGTATAGGGGAAAAAAAAGACTCCAGATCAGGTCATTTAAAGCATTACTCTTTGGTGATCTGTAAATGGATCTACTGTATGTAAGAGGGATGTTTCACTATTGATTATTATATGGAAGGACAACTAGTGCTCACATCTATCACAACCTGATATTATCTATTACGTTGTTGAATGCAGAATATTAAACTCCTCTTTGGCAACTCTGAGGGGAAGGTTTTGTTCTTGCACGACCCGTCTTTCTTTCAGCAGCTTTCCCCACATACTCTAGTGTTAGTTTAGGTAAATAATTAGGCCTAATATGAGACTTTCCAGCAACGTCATTTGAACTTTTTAGAATGCAGAACGAACGGCGGCTGTTTAGCTCTTTGGTCCATAACAAGGTCACTCATCAAACACACAGTATAGAATTAGTACATGAAGTAATGTCTGGCCAGCAAGCAGCTCCCATCTGATAGGTGGTGTCGAGACCTCTAATGGGCTGAAAATGACAATCCTTATCTTCAGGCTGGCAGATGTGGATAAAGTACACAGATAAGGAAGGAGCCAGCTGACGTTGATACACTGTTGATGAGACGGGGTGTGAAAAGATCTTTAACACACAGCTGCTTCTGGAATGACTGTCTCATTAAATGCATTAAAGGTATTTAAGGTATAAAAATAAAAACGAGGGCCGTTGCACAAATTTATGCACAATTACTCTGTTATTGTGTCCTGGAATATTTCTGCTTTAAATCAAGCCTCACAGTCTCCTAGAAATGACATTTATATGCAACCAATTTGCAAAGGCAAATGAGCTCTGAGCATAAGACCGACTATGATTATTGATGGACAATTCCCTGAAGAAGCTGAAGCTGTGCTCATGTTATCAGAGCGTCATTTACAAGAATAAAGAAACTGCAGGTTTGGGTGGATTATAGATTTATGCATAGCGGGTCCATTTCTTGATTAAAAAGCTGCATGCTTGGAACATATGAGTAGTTTGCTGTTGGTTATTTGGCACATTAGATCATTATGGATTCAGTGGCTGCATTATGAGTAGAGAGATGCATGATGTGGCAAACACAGAGTTCAGGACAGCGAGCTCAGGGTTTTAAAGGAGCAACGAGCAATTATTTTCTTGGTTAACTGATTAATTATAATGTGTTGGAAAATCATAAATCAGAACTTTCTGTATTTTATATGCAGTTTGCTATAATAAAACAAAAAGAAATATGAGATTCATTACATTTAAGAGTTTAGGACAAGGGAGGCACTTTTGCTACAAAAAACACACAAAATGATCAAATGTTCCTCAAACTACACTGTTGTCATAAAGTTGGAATTGTTTTTTTATTTACTTCTTCTCATGAAATGACTGTAACAATGCAATTCATTCTTGATAGATAAAGTGTATATCATCTCAAAACTTTATTGATGTCACAATATGCATACAATACATATCACAGTAAAAAAAAAACCACACAATTTTTTTATAAAAAAGTAAAATTGAATTAAATTAAATTAAATTAACAAAAAAATGTAAGCGCAATTAACTTTTGCAAACTGTGTATTCAGGCGAAAACAAAGTTGGGGGTATTAAACAATAGGATTAAGGTTTTGCATCAGGGTATTATTGTAGAAAAACTATTTGTAAATGTGTACCACATGTGTTTTTTTTTTTTTTACAAATTGTTTTACAGATTGACAAATGTTTTTACAGATCAATACATTTTTTTATAAATTCTTGTACCGATCAACACAT
>NW_007579022.1:92452-104453 GCF_000690725.1 Stegastes partitus
TAATTTTCAGTTATCTGTTGTCTCAGCTCTACTGGACCTCGAGCTACATCTGGTCACATCTGCTATGAAACACTTCTCTCAGATCAGTTCTCTGAGGGAAGATACAGAAGGAATAAAAACTCTGGCATTGATTTTAATGTGAAAGCCTTTGATAAAGATTTTAACATTTATGAAACCAGGAACGCTTCTTTCGCTTGTTTCCCTACAAGCCATGATGATAATAAGTCTGCAGAGCAGATGCTGCCAGCATGCCCAGTCCCCACCTCTTTGTACAGAGGAAGAGACTGCGGTTAAGAGTTTGGGTGGCACAGACCTTGGTGGGATATGCGCTGCTTTTAATTTGGTCCTCTCAGATTAAAGAGTGACACATGTCAACAGGAAACAGAGATGTGAGACGTAGACAGACGCCTTAATCACACATTGTTACTTGTTAAATCTCTGTTCCAGTAACTTTCCTTTCGGCCTCTCGTTCACTCCCTCTCTTTCAACTCTTTTGTCAGTGTGTTAGTCTGGCTAATGTCGCATAATGAGAGTGATAAATCAGCGCTGTCTGTTATGTATTATGTGGGGTACTGTATCGATGGATTTATTCAGTTGCTTTGTGCAGAGAATGAAAAGCTTAAAAGATGGGACTGACAACAAACACCGATGGGGATCAGCACATAATAACAATGATGACAGGTGTTTATTGATACTAATGTGCATATGGCTCCATCAGTGACCCAAATTAGGACTTTTTTTTATTCACAATATGTTAATCATCGCTCAGTATCAGCTCCCTGATAGCACAATTTACAGCACATATATCTACAAGCTTGTGTAAAATCAAACTTGCCAAACTCGTCAGACGAGTCAAAACCCTAATCTTTTACGACCGGCACTTTATTGCGAAATAAAAAAGATAATTCCTCCGAGACACGTCAATCAATAACTGTAAATGATCAAAATAAACACCAGCAACATAACAACATTGTCACATCATAAATTAATGCTCCTGTCAACAGAGAACAGATTATCAACGCTGAACAGTTTGCTGACAGACTAAATCAGTTTTCCCTGCGTGTTGTCAAGACGCGTACGTCTTTTCAGATGTTGTCATATTAAACATGTAAAAACAGCTTCCAGCAAGAAAAAGGCTAATATTTCCAGCAGATGTAATATTGGACCTTACTGGAATATGCTGCATTATTGAACCAGTCCCTCTCTATATGTCTACATTTCACTTGTACTATGCAGTGATATTTGGTGACCATGATCAGCTATAATACCTGCCACATGATCCGCTGTTATTTTAACAGGTTTCTATTGTAATGACAGAAGCATTTATCTCCAATGTAATTTTTTACAGAACGTCTCTGTTGTCTTGAACAGAATGTTTTATATTATATTTTAATTTAATAAGAAGCTGTGCCACTGCTCTTCCATTTGACATTCTCGTTGTTCTTGTTGCAGTCACTGTGTGGAAGGCATTAAACGTATGTGGAAGTGGCTTCTGCTTCTTAAAATCGCAGCCCACTCACTCTCACACTTTATGTTTTTTTGAAATCCTGCGGCCTGTAATTTAGAAACCCCTCACAGTGTGACATTAGAGACGAGTAAACTATTTCATTAGAGATCCGACTTGGCTATTAGCCGGATACCGTGAGTCATATGTGAAACAGTAAAGTGCTCTTTCTGCATTAGCAGCAGTTTGCATGACTGGAAAGGTTGTTTCAGCGTGAAACAGAAATGTCTGGTGACAAGGTAATCAGAATGCAAAGTGCTGAATTGATTGATTGATTGATTGATTAATTGACTCAGAAAACCTACCTTGCACTAGAAACATGTTAACATGGATGAGCCCCAGGCTGTAATTGAAAATTCCATTTAAATTACGACAGCTTTTAACAGTAAATACAACAGCAGTGTAGCGTTATCACAAGAACAACAGCAGAAGAAGTCAAACAAGAGAAAAACAACCAAGACTTTAAACCCTCGTGACTCCTGAATGCCACCAGCCATCCCCAAATCCTTAAATCAGGTTGGCAGTGCTATCCTTATAGTGGTCCACCTTCCTGGAACGGTCCAGAGAACTGCTAAATTCTGCTACGTTAGCCGAGCCAATGTGGTTTTAAAAAAATAAGATAAAATAAAAATAAAGATGAAATTCAATTTAATACAATTAAACAAAATAAATACATACAAATGAAGGTTGTTCAAAGTATTTTTAGCTATATTATTACTTTAATGAGGTTTTTCTTCATAATTAATAACACTGTAGGGGCTCAGCCATAATATGTATTGTAGTCAGGGAAAGTAGTATTTTACATATTCTTTGTATGGTTTTAATCCCTAATGTGTGGCTATTAACTATTTCATCTTGTTCTATTGAATGCTTAGGATCTTGACATTTGTTCTCATTACTTGTCTAATGACACATTGTTTTATTTTTGTTGTTATTATTATTATTAATATGAAGAAGAAGACACATAGTTGAGAAAAAATGGCATTGCCTGACAACTTATTGAATTGTCAACATGCTGAATGCTTTGTGTGAGTCAGTCAGACTTTGCTTGATGTAAATATTTCTCAAGCTGATAAACAAACACGAACTAGAATTCAGCATATAATGAGACTTTTTTTCTCATCTAGTCATGCTATGTATTCATTCATTCATTTAGTAATTTATTATTATCTTTTATTATATATTTTTATTTTTCTATATTTGTAAGCGGGCTGCTAGGTGGTGCAGTTGCTGTTGCCTCGCAGCAAGAAGGTCGCCGGTTCTTGAGGAAACCCGGGATCTTTCTGTGTGGAGTTTGCATGTTCTCCCCGTGCAGCGTGGGTTCTCTCTGGGTTCTCCAGCTTCCTCCCACAAGGTCCAAAAACATGTTGAGGTTAATTGGTGATTCTAAATTGTCCGTAGGTGTGAATGTGAGTGTGCTTGGTTGTCTGTCTCTAAGTGTAGCCCTGTGATAGACTGGTGACCTGTCCAGGGTGTCCCCTGCCTTCACCCTAAGTCAGCTGGGATAGACTCCAGTCCCCATGACCCTAGTGAAGATTAAGCAGTGTGTTGATAAAGGATGGATATATTTGGAAGCAGCAACCTCTGGAGCTGACAAATGAAGCCAACACAGTTATTTAAATGCCCAGAAATCAGCATGTTTACCATCTGGTACAAACATGGTTTTGGTCTCTGTAGCTAATTTCTACATGAATAGCAAATGTACACGGGGTGAATTTTTACATAACTAATCTGTTTAAATTGTATTTGGTCTTAGAGTAACACCTAAAATAGGGGTGTGGCCACTTTAAGTGACAGGATGTTTGGGTGACCCGCCTCAGCTCCATTTACGCTTCATCTCTTTACTCATTTTTGGATTCGTCCAGAGTCAGGAGAAGTCAGGCGCTGCCGCCGCACCGAGCTTCAAAACCGCTCTTCAGGAAACCGACGGGTGATGTCAGGGGAAGGCTGGTCCATCTTTATTTACAGTCACCGGTTGTTTTTCTGCGAAACCCCTTCGGTCACAGCGCTGGAGCTACCAGAATTATACAGCACCGTAAAACTACACGAGTCATCTGTCCTATTCCTTCTCCTGCATCCGTAGAATAACTCCAGACCTTTTCATTTCACTTTGACTTATGACATGCTGACAAACTGAAATTATGGTTGGTGAAACCGCAAATGACGACGGCACTATCCCTCAAGAATGTGAGCGAAGAAAAAAAAAAAAAGATCAAAACCAGATGCTCCGTTAGAACATAATAAGAACTGAAACAGAACCCGAAGGCTCGACGGCATCAGGAGCAACACAGCACATCTGCCTCGGAGTAATGTATATTAGCGTGCTCGTTGCCGTGGTTTAATTATTTCTGTCAAACCCAGGGATAATCAAATGCTGCTCTATACACAAACCGCCATAAATCAACAATAAACACTGAGCAAAAACGACCTCATAGCAGCTCGTCTTGTTAGGGCCGACAGGACTGAGAAACCTTGGAATGCCGAAAAACGAGGAGGAAGCAGGAACAACTCCTGAGGGGGTTTGCTCTGCAGGTCAATATACTGATAAATCCTGAGGCTGTTTCATGGAGAGAGTGTATGTTACGCTGTTTGTTTATGTGTCTATGCAGGAGAGAGAGAGAGAGGGATGGGGGGATTTCTTTCTCCCTAAGAGAGAAATAAACAGCAAGAAATGAAAAGATTTATGTTCATTTCCCCTTCACTTGCCGTCCTTATGAATGGCGCATGAATAATAAATGTTTAGCCAACATAAACCTGACTTCCATTGTTGCATCAGATGATGGATTGGTTTGACTGGGGCGTGCCCTTCCTTTGAACATTGTTGCTCTTTGATTTAATCTGGCAGCTGGGGATGTGTTGGAACACAGAGAGGTATAGCCTTTCATTGTTCTACGCCGCTGCCTCCCGAACCGCGAGGCACCGAGGGACCCGCGCGCAGGTTGTCATTCCAACCAAACACTCCTGCGCTAATTAAAATACCTCGAAATCGCAGAGGAGAACGCCGAAGCGAAAAAATCACCTGCTCGGGGTGTTTGGTTGGAACAGAAATCTAAAGGACACACACGGGCCCCGTTGTACGCGCACGACACGACAAACCGCAGCTAACGGTTTGTTCCGAAATGTGCAACGAGGCGGAATAACATTTATCTTGTCCCACACAGCGGCCTTCTTCTTCTTCTTCTTCTTCTTCGCTCCAGAGGTAAAATAAATAATTAAAACAATAAATAAATAACAAGTGGTGGGCATTGGTAAACCAGCCTGAGACAAAAATGACTCGTAGAAATGTTCCAAATACATATCGAGGGAAATGCATTTACCGCCAGAGTGATCCTCAATCAAAACATTTCTTTTTTAAAACAGAGATGATAAATGGTTTACACTTACATAACACTTTTTTACCGTAGTGGTACTCAAAGCACTTTGCAATGCTTTTCTCATTCACCCTTTTGCACACTATTGCTCACCTGCCGTCAGAAGCAACTTCAGGTTCAGTGTCTTGCCCACATCGACATGTGATTGAACCGCCAACCTTGCGGTTAGCAGACAATTTGCTCGACTACTGC
The DNA here is from genome assembly GCF_000690725.1 of Stegastes partitus. Classification (NCBI taxonomy): domain Eukaryota; kingdom Metazoa; phylum Chordata; class Actinopteri; family Pomacentridae; genus Stegastes; species Stegastes partitus. Next base: position 97,520 of record NW_007579022.1, read on the forward strand.
AGCCACAGCCGCCCGCATAGGACGCTTCATTAAAATACAAAATAGTAGCTGCTCAAAGTTACTTAGGATGGAGTGCATTAAGAGTGCAGAACAGTACAGTTCACATCATCGATACAAGGTGTTGGTAAATGTCAATAGAACGCTCATCTGATCTTTTCACTTTTTCTAAATGAACTAATTAACGAACCCCAACCAAGTGCTGACAGTGTCTAAATAAAACCCTAAACACAACATACATCAGGCTTTAGTTGCTATGAATTGCACTATTCAACAACAGTGGACATTGTAGGAAAAAAATGAAATTGTTCGTCAGCAACGATAGCATTCTGCAATTTTTAGATAAATCCAGTAGAACCTTTTTGTATTCTGACAACAAAAACAAAAGTTTCTCTCAAAACTCATGGGTTATTCCATCTTAAATCGTAAAGGCCCTTCTGCTTGGGCATCTCTAATTGGCTTGAATATTTTTTGTAATTGTAAACTATAAGAAAATGTGAAATTTGACACTGATGTATCAAGTACTTTTCATTTTCAGCCTCAAATTTCAACGTGTGAAAAAATGTGCTGAAAGTGGGTCGACTGGCAATTTTAAAGAAAAAAGTCACCAGGGAAAGTATTTTCTATATCAAGCTGAATTTTGACAAAAAATCTTCCTATCTATATTCTATGTTATAAAAACTCCAGGCAGATCACAGATGATCAAGCAGCAACTGCTCTAAAAATTTGATGATTTGAGATGGATTGACCCATATGTGCTTTTGCAGCTCAGGTGTATATGAATGTAATTTTCTAAGACAGAGTTGCTTGAGAAAGTGCCTTAACTCTGAAGCAATAATTACATTTGCAGACAAAGTATATTGGAATGGATTGCATCTAGGGGAATGTTATAGTTTTACTTTAAAACTCAGTGCAGCGTGCAGCAAAGTGAAGAGTCAAAGTGCATTAAAAGCAAAGAGGAAAAGCAGATGGAAGCCACGATTTGAAAAACTGAACTAGTACATCATGTGTTACAGTGGAGCTGATTCAGATGCTGGCGACACAACACATGGAATCTGTATTGATTTGAGCCATCTGAGCTAAATGAGTGCTGACCAGGCCACTGTTGAGTGGACATTCAGGCACGCGCAGCCATTTTTTATTTTTTTTTAAACGCTCCATTCTTCCTCTCTGGTTCTTTATTATGGTTTTGAAAACATGAGCCTCCGAACTATGAGCTCACACTGGGGAAATGGCACGTATCGATCCGCTCGCTGAGGAACTTCTTAGCTGTAGCTGCATTGCGCATTGTGTCAATGTCACCCTCTGGTTGACTGATCAGTTTCATAAGCTGGTCCAACTGCTCCGGCAGCAGGGCAAAAATATACCCTTGAAGTGGCCGCTGCCCACGCAGGGTTCATACAGGGAGCTGTGTTTTTCACTTTGCCGTCCACCTGATGGAGTACGGCTCACTAACCTGGCTTCATGAGTGCTTCCATGATTGTCTCCGTTCTTATATTTACCGTTGTCACGTCATTATCACTTCCAATTTTTGCATGATTCCAAAATTACACAAAAGTTCTAGCTTCCTACATTATTTAACTGTGTATCTTGATCACGCTTTCACTCAAAACCAGCTTTAACTGCACTTTTCAAACTTTTCTCTCTCACATTTTATCCATTTTTGTTTCTTCCGATGGAGTCCGATGCACTTTCTCTCTCTTGTTGTATGTGTTGATTAGAACAGAAACACACCACGGAGGTTGTAAATGTGGTATTAAAGCAGGGACAAACAAAAATCTCACACATACTATTCACTGTGAATACAATCACACAGGAGTGACGAAAAAAAAGAAAAACTCCTGGAAATAATTGCCTTAAAATCGTCTGCATTTATTAAAAGGGGGACTAAATAATTTGTTAGGAAACCATTAGGGGTGACACAGTCCTTTTTACACCTATGTTTGAGTTTTCTTCCAAGTGAAAGTTCCCTTTTCTTTTTCAGTCTAGTCCTTCAAATGCAACATAGCAGGCTGCAAATTGTTATTTTCTTTGAAATCAAGTGTAAATATGTCTCTGCTTCCTAAATTCAGATCCAGTTTCCAGTAGTTGAAGAGAAAAAAAGTGATTTCTGCTACCTTGGGTGTTTGTTTGAATATAACTCGACCTTTGCGACGGCGCTCTTCTGTATTATTTTCTCGAAGCTTTGAATTTAAACCAGATGAAATCATCTGTATTCCACATTGTCAGGCAGGACTAAAGGCGTCTCAGCAGACTATAATAAACAACAACGCTCTGATTCAGCTCTCTCTGAATGCCTTTTGTTGTTTAGTTATATTCGGTTATTTCATGCTCTTCATCTCACTCTCAGCCATTTCTAACAAGTCGTGGTATTTGCAGGTCATACTCCGCTGCTTCCTGGATTTATGGCTGTAAATTGCAGCCTCATGACATTTCATTAGATTATGGTGAGCATCAAATTCATTCCCGAGGATCATTTTTTAGAAAGGCATAGTAGAGCCGTCATTCTTTTGTGTTTTTTTAATATAGATTTGCGGAAATTAAAGCGACACGGACCTCTGGTGGTGTTTGATCTTTTGCGAGAGGACGTATCAGTGGCTCCAGAGATGACAGTTGTAGCTGTGTGAACAAATCATCTAACAGTGTTTGTCAGAAGAGGAGACACAATTAGATTCTTAAAGATGACAAAAAAATTCTCTATCGCGCAGGAAAACTGGTTTCAGTGTTCTGTCATTGACAAATTACAGACGCGATCGCTCGACTTAATTATGTCCTGTTCTTTGGATTCATGTGCAAGTCTAATTCTGAAATCGGGATGCATCACACGTAATGTCGGATTATCTGTTCACTCAGATTAGAAAACAGCACATGACACACGACACAATATTACTAAGGTCTTGCCGGAGGCGACTACACATCACCTTTAGCTTTCTCTGTCATGTACACGTTCGTCTCTTCATCTCTGTCAGCCTCCTCCTCCTCTCTCGTTCCGTGTGCGTCTCTCTCAGTCACTCCTTCTAATGTGACTTTTTTGTCTGCAGGCGACGTCTTGGAGGACGTGTTCGTTTCTGCCCACCTTTCTAGGACATTCTAGCTGAGCTGTCAATCAAACTTGTCATCATACCTCACTGCAGCTTCGTGGCCAGTGTTTCAACAGCTCTTTCCTTCCTTGCTGAGGTGACGCGACCGCCTGTGTACACTCAGAGAGCAACGACAAACTCCTATCAAATAATATGGACATTCCGATTTCAAATGACTTGCAATGTTTAATATTCGTTGCCGAGCACAACACTAATGAAGGCCGGGATCTGATTTACTGTGTGATCCTCCAGAGATACGTGTAGACTGACAGAAAGACAGAAGTTCTGAGGCCCAGGAACTGAATCCAATGACACTAAAAGCAAGATCAGAAAGAATTATCTGTGGAAAAAAACAATAAAATATCCTATCCCTCCCACCATTATTCCTTACCTACACTTCCTCAGAAATTCTGTCTTTCTGTACAGACAGGAACATATGCGTCTTTATCTATTATAAGCTTAATTCTTGTAGTGTCATCAGAGTGAGTGTAATAATGTTGCATTGATTTGGAATTGCAAACAAACAATACTGTCTGAATATTAAAAGATATTCAACAGATAAGGCACCGCCCCATCCAAATCAAATCAAGTTGAAACTGGGGACTTTTGTGACGCTTCTTCTTTTCTATGGGGGTCACAAGACAACAAGTCCCTCATATGTGTACGAGGTACGTCAGAAAAGCTCCAGGACTGGTGTCACAAAGGATATATTTCAAACCCAAACTACAAGTTCTCCCCGTCCAAGTAATCCCCCTGGAGTCTAACACACTTTCCCAGCCTTCTCTGTCACGCCGCCATGCACTCCTGGAAGGATTCTTCCAGGATCCTCTGCAGCTCCGTCATCACAGCCATCTTGATGTCGTCCACGTCTTCCAAACGGGTCCCCTTGATGACCCCCTTGAGCTTGGGGAAGAGGCAAAAACCCCACAGAGCCAGGTGGGGTGAGTAGGGAGGTTTCTCCAGCACGGCCATGTTCTTCTTAACCAGGAACTGTCGGATGCTCAGGGCATTGTGAGCAGGCGCATTGTCATGGTGAAGCAGCCACGACTTGTCCTGCCACAACTCTCGCCTCTTCTCGCACACTGAACATAGCAAACGCCGCAGGATCTCTTTGTAGACGTGCTGGTTGATCGTCTGAAGGGGAAAACTCCTAGTTGGTAGTTTGGGTTTGAAATATATCTTTTGTGACACCAGTCCTGGAACTTTACTGACACCTCGTATGCCTCTTCTTGTTGTTATCAGTGAGTGTTGCATTGATCTGGTACTGCAAACAAACAAAACTGAATATTAAAAGATAATCCACATCTCCTCATCCACATCAAATCAAGATAAAACTGAGGATTGTTGTGAGGCTTCTTTTCCAGGGGCGTCACACGACAACAAGGCCCCTCATTTGTGTATCACTGTGAGGTGTCATTTCTCAAATATGGGATTTTGTTGTGTGCTCTAATAAGGAAATCTAGCTCCAACTGCTAAGTTGCCTTTTGGCAAGACTCACCAGGGTTCAGTTTCTCTCACATAGGATATGGATATTGCAGTTAAGAAAAATGAAAATCTAATCTACAGCTAATTTAATCTACATTTAATTTACAAGCGCAGTGGAAAAGTGTTTCGAGTGTTTTGTTCCCTGCCGTTCTAACTCACAGTTACAATACCAATTATAAGTGATGCAGTATTTAGACCTGTGTGCCACGCCAAATTACACAAAAAGAAACAAAGTTGAATCGTTGTTAATTAAAACTGGTGGTCCCAACAGGAACCAGGCTGTTACTTTATCTGACAAGCTTGTTTTTTGTTTTTTCTTTCAGTAACAGGAAGTATATATTTTAAAGGAAAAAAAAGGTGGGAATCAGGATAAACACTTCCAGAACAGGCATCTCGCTCCTCGTAGCTCGATAGCACAATCTCAGGGCAGTGATGTGGACATGAGTGATTAAGCCAAGAGAGCCTCATTAGAGCACAAATTGAAATACAATAGTATACATCAACATTGACTTCAAACGTACACCTCAAGGGCGGCTGTTGAGATGTTGTCTCCGTCCCTTCACGGGAGATTTAAATCAACATTGTTATGGTTTGGATGTTTTACATTTACGCAGGTGTTTTCATATACGTCTGCATGAAACAGGATCTCCATACAAATCGGATTTCTTGAAGATGGTATCCGTCAGTGTCGCATAAAGCGGCTATTGATGTCTGTCTGCGCACATGCCTGCACGCGCGCTCCAGGTTTAATTAACAACAAGCTGCAGCACTTGGGGAAAAGTCAGTGAATTTGGAATATTGCATTTGCTTTATTAGAATTAGGTGTGCGATTTTAGTTAATTAGATGTAAACAAAAGAACCAATGAAGACGCAGTTCAGATATAATTAAAACATCTTGCTGTCAACAAAGGGTGACTTTTGTAAACAAACAAGACAGACAGACAGTGACTGAATATGTGTTTGACCTCGAGGACTCACTGTCAAATCTAAAAGCAGGCGTTTCTGTGCGGCACTTCAGCTGCCGGTGCCAGACTGTGACTTGGCAACCTTGTGCAAGGGTCAATGACACAGCACAATGATGATGTTTAAACCAAGGTCAAGTGGTTTTCAAACAAATCCATCATCTGACGTAATAGGAAAGTGGTCAGTTTAAGCTCTGTGAGCATTTTTTATTCATGAGCGGGTGAGAGGAAGTGTGCACGTCTCACAAAGTAGAGGACAAATGAATATAAACATCACCATCCCTCCCTCTCTTCTTACCTTTGTCTCTGAGGGGATTTTACCCTTGGATCAGTCTCCAACATGCATCAATATATCGACTGGAATAATGCATTGAACTCCCAGAGGACTCCTTTTCCTTCCCTCTATGTCTTGACAGCATGTGGAAGATTGAAGCGATCCTCTTTCTCATTCAAGAGAAACAGCTCTGGCATTAAGATGTTTCAATCAGTCTGCTTTGAAGACAAGCAGCAATGAGAGCGTGCAGCTAATGAGGATTTGCTGAAAGATCAAATAAGCTTTAAAACAGCTCTTTCAAAAGTATTGTAAATTAAATTAATACATTCTCAGAAAATTAGCAGCTATCCGAGGACCAGAATGTGCTGTGTGCACGCCGAGGGCTCAACTCCAATGGGAATTGAGATACAGTGTGTGAATTCTGCTTCCCGTTCTTTATCTTGACTCTCAGTGGGGGTTTTTCCATTACCAAGAAGGAGTGGGAGCAGCCAACCCCAGACTGTCTCCCAATGGCTTAGCACAGTTGGCTGGAATGATAAATTTCCAGAGTCCCGCTCCTTTTCTGTAAAACTGAAGGAACAAACAGTGTCAGTGTTTAATGTAGACTTCACCTCGCCGCAAAATATGATTAATACAAAAAGTCTCCTCGATTATAAACTGGCAAAAACAGGTCAGCAATTAGTAATATATCACTTGCTGTGTAATTTAGAGTTGGCACTTACAGAGTGGAAACGAAGGTGGCGAGAGTGAGGCTGGGGGAGTCCAAATAGACAAAGAGTTACTGATGAACGCTTGGATTTGGTAAAGTAGTGATACACCCAGTCCATTCTTTCGCTGTACTTTTGCACACCTTTTTATGTGCTTCCTGCTGACTCTTTGATCCGGCTAGCCTCAATTAAATGCTCTACATCTGCCACCATGCTGTGCCACCCACTTCAATGCCACAGTTATAAATCATTTCCACCACAGAGGCAGAAAGCTGGGCAGTCTGGTTGCTGGAAGGAATGCGGTTTGGCTTGGGTGCCGTTAACAGGGAGTTTCTTTTTTTTTTTTTTTTTTCTACATGTTAACCTTTTAAAAAAATCACCTCACTTCTCAATCAAAGTGTCTGCATGTCCTCAGACGTCCCTCTTCGC
>NW_007579022.1:104493-117632 GCF_000690725.1 Stegastes partitus
GTCGTCTTTTTATTTCTTTCTTGCCAATTTTCTTTATCCGGAAAGGATGTTTAGTCGGAGAATTTCTCACCTCACACACAGTATAGTCACAGTGGCTTATCAAACGTGTGCACAGTCCTTATAGGTCACTCAGTAACATGAAGCGTATATGTTCGATAGCTGCTGCTTGGTTCCAGTGTTGCGCAGCATTTTGACATTTGATAGGCTTTCACATCTATTGATCTTTTTACTCTAATTGGACTTCCTGAGTTGTATTTCACTGGCTCACTGTTACCTGAAGCAAATTCGCCCCACCAGTGTAGCTGGTTTTAAAGCAGGGACGCTCTTATCTGACCATGAGCAGCTAAAGATAGCCTCGGTGACGGGCCGCATGCAGCTCTCCGGAGAGGCTGCATCTCCGGCTGAAGGCCAACCGGCACCTGAGAACACATGTAAATAAGACAACCTGGGAGGCACATTTCTGTATTGTTTGTGGAGGCTGACAGTCTCCACAAACTAACAGGAGGAAGTCAATTTAAACCAGCCAACCCCTGAATGCTTGCAGTGACCGAGGGATTAGTTGCTTTGATGTAATTACTGAATATCAACTGTTACACCAAACATAGTAAAAATAATAGACATTAATTATATTAGTGCTCTGTTAATAACAGTGATGCATGTGATTTTATACTTTTTCAGGTGACAAATACACAATCCCCCCCACAACAGGGAAATGTTTACCGTTAATTGTTCAACCATATTTCTTTCGGTCGCATTTAGAGCTTTGAAAAGGAGTCTTCAAAACTTGAGACAGCACTGGGCTCTCTCTCTCTCTACGGCTCCATCGCTTCACCCACAAAAAGTCAAGGGTGTTTTGTTTTTATATTGCAATAATGCTACTGGACCATGAAATGTCATCCTCTCCAACATGGTGCTTCACTTCCCCGCGGGGCAGAGGTGGTTGGGGAGGACTCTGACATTATGCTGCCACATTTTAGAACTGCCTGTTCCTAACAACAAAACATACTCTCAGTTATTTATTTTAATGCCGAAAAATGACAGTCATTATATGAGCTGCATACAACACAGCGAAAAGAGAGGAAAAACAACACTGAGAGGCCGGATACCTCCACCAAGACGGCACTGATCCCTGGAATATTTTTGAATATTGTTCACAGCAAATCTTTAGTAATTAGAATTTGCATGCAAACACACGGAGATTGTGTCAAAAATGTGTTATTTTTTCTTCTGCCCATGACTTATGCTTATCCATAGCTGTTTATATCCCTTCTAAAAACACTACATTATACAGTAGGAGGAAATTGCAAGTGTGGTATCAAGAGGAATTCCTTGACTTTGTTTCATGTCTGGCCCGTTAACCACAAAGATCCCACAAACCTCCCAGCAGTCCTTTCTTGTGGGCTTTTATGCCAAACCAAGCGAAAACACAGCTTGACTCAGCCAGCAATGATCAGTGCCCATCCTCCAGGAAGTGTCAATCAAGAAAAGTCATGGGAATAGAGGGGAAAGTCCTGCAGCGTGTACGCCGTTCACAGGTGATGGGCTGACAAGCCATGGAAACCGGGAAGTCCATGTTCTGAATGATTAGCCTGAAGCTATTAGGAGAGTTCCTGGGCTGTAACAGCGGTACAGTCAGCAGGGGGACAGCGGCTCGCCTGCACCTTCAATGAATAGCGGATGCTTTGCAGGTAGCGCTGTATGAATTCTACTGGTTTCTGATTGAACTCTGAAGTGTCTGTTAATGCCGTGTGCTAGCGCTCATATTTGCCGTCTGTGGCAGGTGTCATACGTTGGCCTTGAGAGCACAACAGCCTAAGAATAAAAAAATGCTCGCAGATCATTTTATTACACACCGGTTCCACAGATCAAATGCAAACTTCCATTCTCCAATATCTATATTCAACAGTTGTGCCGCCATCCTAAATGAGAGAACAAAGGAAGCCCTGTTGGTAACTATAGCAACATTTCTCTTCAGTTCTACACCACAAATGGGAAATTAACCTCAATACGCGAGGGTACTTCAAAAAGTTCACCTGGAAACAAGGGACATGGCTCCTAGTTTGGTTTCATAGCTGCATGCTACCAAGCCTTACATCACCGTCTACAAAAATCCAAATGTTTGTTGTCATTTCTTTGCATGGAGAGGAAAGCTTCCAGCTGGTGTTCTGTTGCTCACACACGGTTCAAACGGTCGGGTCGGGCGAGCAAGTTGCATTTTGGCCACCTCTGCTGTGTGGACGGGTAACAGGACGCCAGCTCAAAGCTTTCTTCTCCTTTTATTTTTTTTGATTATTTCAAACATTTGAGTTTTTGTGCACAGCGGTATAGCTTTATAGTACACAGTTATACACCAAAATGGGAGATACGGCTGTTGTTTTCAGGTGAGGCTGAGAACTTTTCACAGCACCTTGTTGTAAACTGACTAAAAATGAATCTTGAAAATGGTTGACAGATGAAACTTTTATCAACAGTGTCTTCTGGCCATTCGTAATATTTCACTCTGACTTATCCTCATATATTATTTGACTCAACAGAGAAAACTCCAAAAGTTTGGGCAGTGCTCAGTGTTTTTCACCTCCACTTGGTCCCATTTTTTTTTTGTAGGGGAGAGTGGGGGTAAGATGAGCCTGTGGGATATTTGAGCCGCCCCTTGTTTCAAGAAAACCACAGGAGAAATCGGCCATGTGATCCAACATGTTTGAAGAGATATCTATTATACTCTCCTAGTGAAGAGAATAAGCACATGGAGTAAGAGATGTTTTAGGTAACATAACTGTTTTTTGCTGTTTAAAGTACATTTTTCACATTTATGGTTTTAGGAGTGTTGTGTCTGAACAGTTATTGAGAAATCTGAAACAATTTCACAGATGTGCATTGGTAAGCTACAATCTGAGGCTAAACTGTTCGCATGAAGTTAGCTCTGAACTGCCTGGATGATGCACTTCTGCTAAAATGGTGGCAGTGGGGTTAGTTGAGCCAAAAGGTTGGGGTTAAGTTAAGCCACTGGCTCCATCTGGATGGAAGGGCAATTTCCACCTTCAAGGACAAGGATGAGGGAATCATCCATAGAAAGAAGGTGATCAGGAAACTACCAACGCCTCAAAAACTCAGGGGAAGGGCCTGAAGGGAGCAGAAGTTTGTATTCCCCTGCAGTGTGGATCAGTGGCATGTTGGATAGTTTCCTCATTGTGTGAGGAGAACTACAGTGGATCTGGACAAAATTGTGATCTTTCAAATATGCCTGACAAGTGGGATGTTCTGTATTGAACACAGTTCTGTGAGAATTGCAGTCAATTTTATTCGTTTCTAACTTGATTTTGTTATGAAAATGTGACGTACGTAGGCCTTGTTGAAGAAGATCTTTGGAGTTGTAAAGTTTATTGATGTTGTTCTAAAAATGTGAAATCCTTTGGCCTTACTGAAGACAAGTGGCCTTTAAAGTTGTAACCTTTATATGTTAAATAGGACCCCAGCTTTGGAAAAATGTGTTGATTTTGAACATGATTTTGTTCCAAAATGTGTTTTCTGTGGACCTTATTGAAGGAAACTGGTCTTTAAAGTTGTACATTTGATCTTTAAACACACATTGTAAGAGGTCATTTGGTATTGAATTTGTCTCCCTTTGATATATCATTATATAAGGTATGACATTTTCAATTTTACTTCAACACAACTGATGACACAATTTGCCCCAACACGTTTTCCCCAAAGGCTCAATTTACCCCTTGCCGGGGGCAAGTTGTGCCAAGACAGCATTTTTTTTTTTGGAAAGCCATATTTTAAAAACAGTTAATTTTAGATCCACACCAATTATTCCCAAGGATGCCCCATATCCCGAAGTATATGTAGGCTACATGTTTTATTTTTAGACATTACTGTCATGGCTCTACTGTAAAGACACCTCCAGTAAAATCTGGCTCATCTTACCCCATTCTCCCCTACTGCATGTGAGGACACCAAGTTTTACAGATGTTTCTTTGCTTCAGGCTGCAGAACTGAAACCGACCACCGTGAGTAGCTTTAAAGTTGTTTCTGATTCAGGAAGCAAACACTGACATTAATCTGGTTCTGTTTTAAATCATGTTCACTTTTAAAGCTGCTCGGCAACAGAAAGATCCACAAAAACCAACCGGATGAATTTCATGAAACATGCTGTAGACGTGGAGCCAAAACAAAGTCAGAACATTTAAACTTGACTTTCTGTAAAACTGAAGGATGAAAGTCTGTGTTCACTGAATGGATTCTAGTCGTAGCAGCTGATTTACTACAAACATTAAGCTGGTGTCTTAAGAAATTTGAGCATCAAAACATAAATTTCCTGCATTTTGGTGAATTTTTTTTATCAAGATTAAATTATGAATTTGAGCTTTTCTGGATGAATTTATAGTCGGAAGTCTTTAGTTGTGTAAAATCAAGCTCAAGATTGTGGCACCATTAGTACATTTCAAGTATTAGAACCAAATGTACTTTCGTAACGAGCTCAGTCACGATGCTGCCTGGTTGTAAATTAAGAATTTAATTGTGCTTTTCTGATCATCTTAAAGTGTATAAATGAAAAAGACTCTAACCCAACATACTAGATATCAGTTTTGCAGTAAGGACTGATGTTTAATGGAATGTTTTAACCTTCATCCCCAACATCCTCCAACAAGACAAGGAAATACAATGAAGTCTTGAGTAATGAAGGCATCAGTGCATTTTTGTTGGAAGCTTTTATCAGTGAGTGTTTTATGTCAGCAGAATTAGAAAAACATAATTTGGGTAGCATTTCAATTCCTAACGGAAATTAAGATGGTGTTGCAAATTATTTGTTTTGTTGTGCTCTTGCTGAAAGCAGCTGCTGGCTGCATTCAGAAATGATGCTAAAGAGGCTTCAAAATGCTGTCGAGCTGATGGAGACTGCAGAGATGGATGATGAGTTTCATCTCAGTTGCCTTTTTAAAATATAGATTGCTATTTTTTTGCTACTGCTAACAAAGAAATAGCAATTTATCTTTTTTTGTTATGACTTTACCCATGACTTTTAAAAAAATATAGAAGATTATGCCAGAACTAAAAGCTTCAAACACCCAATAGCATTATGAGTTAAGCAACAGCTGCAGTTCAGATTCTAACTATTTTAGGGATATTTATGTCATCGCAACTCGCTTATTTTAAGAGGCGTGAATGTGTTTAATTATAATGGAAAAACCGCTAAATGCAAAAGTGATCAAGAGTCAAGAAAATACTTTCACTTCAGTTAATCGAATTTAAGTGCAGGTTTTCCACAGCGCTTGGAGAGCACCATTAAGGAGGAAGTAGTGCTAACTGCTACCCTTGTTTAAATGGAAATGTTTCTAAAGTGGCCAAGTGCTCCAAGTTCATTGCTCGTTCGTCGCCGATGCGGTTGTATTTCCTCTCGTATTTGATTTAAGGAGGATGAAATGATCCTTGAAGTGAGTCTCTCTGCAGCAATTGTCCTGTCAAAATGACTTCAGAGGTCTGAGGAGATTTTGATTTTTCTTTTTTTTTTTTTTTTAGCTGCCAGTTGAGGCAGAGCTATGAGTGGATCAACGCGAGCAGCAATGATCACTCAGAAACTGTGTAGGAGTCTTTGTGAACCTGAGCAGCTATTACAGTCATGCTGAGCTGTAATCAGTAGAACCTGTCAAGTAGGCTCCATTACTTCATAACACAAGGTCCAATATATGAACAGGAGACAAGAGGCTGTAAATGAGCGGAAAAAAAAAAAAGCCTCGATGAGAAGTGAAGAGGTTATTTTAAGTTTCAAGGAAAAGTGTAGTCTTGAAAGAAAGGTGTTTTTTTTTTTATCTTAATAAGAATACGAGAGGAAATAATAATAACTAAAAAAAAAAAACTTAATGCATACTTATAATTACACCCCAGTCTGCAAGTCTATTAGAATTCAGACAGAAGTTTTGTCAGATTGGTCTGAATTTAAATCACTCTCATTAGACGCAGCGCTACATACGGAAAATGGATTCGATATGTGTTTCAAGTAAATGTAATTCTACTCATGAATTTTCTATTGCATTTGGATAAGAAATGGGCCCATTATCTGCAAAAAGAGAGAAATGCAATTTTTTTTTTCTGAAGGACTTCGATTAAAGGGTTAGACCTCTAACATTTGCAAGTTTCTGGTGCTTGTGTGCCAGGAAATGTAGTTTGCATCAGTGAGCTTCAGCACTTTGAACAAAGCCATACCTCAGGTCTTGGTGTGTGCTTCAGCGAGGCCTTTGGGAAAAGGTCAGCTGTTCATCATACAGTAAACAGAGGTGATGCTTTTGCTCTTTACAAAGCAGAGTAATATTTCAGTAAATCTGTAATCAGCGGTCTGTCAGAAAACACAAAAAGTGTTGGAGCCAATGTGGGGGTTTGAATTATTCGGTGAGGTTAGAGTCTGGGTATTTGCACTCCAGACCGGGGTGCGAGCTACAGGGCAGCCAGGGGGAGCTTGGCTCCTTTAATAACACATGAGCTTCCCTGAAAACATGATTTATGAAATTTCAGAGAGTCTCTAAAATATTGACAGTATATATTTTTTTGCCATGCGCTTCTATTTTTTCCATCTTCATCTAGTTATGCATGAGGGTTTCATCATAATTCACCTATTCACAATAAAGCCGGCACCATGCATGCTGTTGTTGCCATCACCATCGAAGCGTGGCGATGCAACATCAGAAATTCCACTCACTTTGACTGAAAGATAAGGAAAAAAACCCAATCTTTTCTGATGCAAGCCTTTGTAAAACAAAAAAGAAGAACAAACCTGACAGTAGACAACAATGGCTACTTTAATCAGTTTTCTAAATACCATTTTTTATGGTTATTCATTTAAATAATAATTATCAAAAGCTAAATCAAGGGCTTTATGAATGCTGTATCTGTCATTTCTGACCAAATAAAAGAAAAAGTGACTTCCCCAAAAGGCCACGGTGTAGTTTGTGCACGGCTCCAGGCCAGCAGGGCAGCACCATGGCCATGTAGTGACCCATACATACACATGTTCCACCTGTGAACTTGTTGAAAGCGGTTTTACTTGGTGGGTGGCACGACAGTTCCCTGCAACTCAAGCACGACAACACGATGCTATAGGTCAAATGTCAGGTTTACGGCCTTTGATGCCCACAGCAACCCAACTGTTACCTGCTCAGGTCACTGTTTGTCATGCAAAGTGCAACCATCAGTTTACTATTTACTAACTCTTTTGTTCAAAAAATAAAGCTTGTTGCATCCAGGGAGCACTTAGATGAGGGGGCAGTTGTGCCCTGAATGGACTATAACGTCCACCATCAAGTGCAATCTTTTTTTTTGTTTGTTTGTTTACGTACAATCTATTTCGTATTTTTATTTCCTTACACGTATTTATTAGTGTGTAGGTATGTGTGTATGCAGTTGTGTGTGAAGCTGTGAATGATGTATGTGTCTCTCTTTTTTACAAGAGGAGCATACACAGTTTTGTTGTATATCCTACACAATGACAATAAAGGCAATCTCTTGAGTTGTTAAAAAAACCAGCAGAGAATCCATGAAGTCACTGATCCAGCTCAAGAAATATTCCAACATCCAAAATGTCAAATGTGGTAAAATATTTTTAAACTTCCATTTTTTTTTCTTTGAACAAGTTAAACAATCATACAGCTGCAGAGGTGCTGGTTGGCAGACTGTTACCTTCAGACAGAGCCTGGTTAGCTCCTTCATTGTCTACGATGAGCTGAGCTATCCACGTGCACGCCGTCGCCCTATATTTACTGCACACGTACAAAAGAGGGATATCAATCTTCTCATGTGACTCTGGGGAAGAAATCATACGAGTGTGTTCATGCAAATATGAACTATTAATCAAGAGCGCCTAGTTTACTTTAACAAAGCAGTAATTATAAAAAGCACGGTCAACGTCTGGGGTCCAATTAAGAGACGACCGCAATAATCCGTCAGCAACATGAAGCCCTCTGCACCGCCGCTCTGATCTCGGGCCTTGATGCTTCTGACAGTTGATTGTTTATGTCAGGGCTGGGAGCCGATAGCGGCCCGCTACATTAGTAATTGACTGGTTAAGTTCAGCTTGAAGGCTGACACCTACAAGGTCGTTTGTATTATTCAAAATGTGACGCATAACATATGATACACATTTTTATACACAAACTCCTCACAGAAGGAAAGTTTCTAAAAGTAGCTGTAGACTAGTTTCTCCAGCGGCCATAGATCAAGTGCAGATAAGAAGTGTCACATAAATTATGTTCACCTGTCCGGGAGAAAAATAGCCAACTCAGCAGCAGTTTGAGTTCATTTGGTGTGACTCAGATTCCTTCTCCTTTCAACGGCACTTTTCTCGTGCTCGACTAAAAGTATTTCCAGATATATACTTAGAGTTACAAACTCTTTCTTTGAACTTGGAGGTTGTTGAGAGAAGCTCCAGGTAGTGGATTCTGCCGTTGGAACACTATATAACTAGTAATTATATTTAGGGACACGTGTGTGTTTGCCTTCTTGGTGAGAGTTAGATGAGTAGATTAATGTCAGTTTCACCTGGAGTGATGTCTTGATTGGAGCAGAGACTTCCTGGAGTGACAACAAGACTCCAGCAAGGACCAAGAAAGAGTGTGGCACACACACCCCCAGTAATGAAAACATCTTTTTTATTCTATGCTTTTATGCTTCAACAAATAGAATATACGAGGGTAACTATTAAGCTTGATGCTGGTAGATGGATTTTCTTGACTTTGTAGCGCTAGGCTTAATGTTTCTTATTATTTTTAAGTCAGCGTGCTAAACTACGGCAACCGTGTGGCTGGATTGTTTCAACATGAGACATGAGAGTGGTTTTAGTCCATAGACTGTATAAAAGATGGACGTAGCAACCGGCCCTGAAAAATGAAGCCAACCCGGAAGTGTCAAAAACCTGCAATATCATTATGTCCTCTAGTCCTGGCTCCAAAAAGCCCTGGCTCCCATAGAAATGAATTGGAAAAGAAGTGATCACAGATCACGAAATACTGCATTCCTACAGCTCAGGATCTTTTTAAAAATTAGTTTTCATAGTCAAATCCAGAGATCAGGTGGCCAATCTGAAAATAAATCAATACGGAATTTTTAAAAAAATCATCAACATTTTGCGGGGCAAGGGGCGTGGCTGGCTTGATTGACAGTCGGCAGCGACCATACAGAGGAAGCGAACAGAAGGCGGTAAATGTGGGCAGGCAGAGAGGGCCTGCCTCTCAATCCATCTGACCAATCGCTGCTCCTATGGCTCCGCCCCCCTCCGACGATTTTTGCGTCACTGGCTCCAAAAATCCAAGATGTCAACCAGGAAGTAGCAAAACCCTGGCTTCATTTTCTCAGTGCAGAAACCAACGGGTGACGTCACGGAAGCTACGTCCATCTTTTATACAGTCTGTGTTTTAGTCTTGTTGACCGATTCCCTTAACTTTGACCTACTTTGTTATTCACCACAAATTCTGACTCTAAAAATCCTGGATCAAGTTAATCACAAGTCTCTGTTAAACCCAGGATTTACAGTCTTCACTAAAAAGAGGAGTGCATTTAATCAACTGCATTGCCACAGACTCAAAACTCAAAACTATAATCTTACCAAAATTGAAACACATTGTTAACTTTTTAAATCTGTAGGGATATTCGGAGCGAACATGTCTGAGTTTGTGTGTTTGTGTTTTACAACCTGACAACCTCAGAGCAGGGGCACGGCTCGGCCGACTGTAGAGTGTTTTGGTGAACCTCACTAATAGGGGTGAGGGTGCTCATTTAGAAGCCAGATAGAGCCTCCTTTAATCCCACAGATGTGTGCTTATCAATGTTTTCCAGTTTTTACTACCGCTCTTCCTCTACTCTGTATTCTGTGATGATTTTTCCTCCTATTTTTTTCCTCCTCTGGCAGCACAGATGGAAGTTGGAGACAGAAAGCAGTGAGTCAGTCTGGTGGCTGTTAGGAACTTTCACATACTGTGTCTCTGTCACTGCTAATGGGGCCCACTTTGCCTCATTCATAAACTCTTTTTTAACACTATTATTATTTTTTTAAATCTATGTTTTAAAACAGTTTTAAATTAAGATCCGCTCTACTGATTTTTCCACAGACCTTTTTAAAGAGGAGCTCCATCAGAAAGATGAGCTCCTTTGGAGAGCGGCAAACAAACGCAGGGTTCGTACCAAAGCCCATGTTGGCAGGAAGCACTGAGTTCTCCAGAGCCACAACAGAGTGAATTCTCCAGATATCCTGCGCTACATCTGTCCACTGTGTTTTATACACCTCAGGAATATTTACTGACACTTTGGCACAGCGTAATCTGGAAGAAGCTGTCTATATATCCTGTACGATTGCGCAGTGCTTTTCTTTATTTGATATGAGGGGCAATGGGAACAATGTTTTTTTTCAAAGTTGAACAGCACCGTGTGCATGTCCACTCTCTGCTTTCAAAGCCTGCATTGGTCTGCACACATGGATGGTGACTTGGGACGTGTCTTTCACATAGAAAGTATGAACTGGCTCTTGCAGAATTTGAGCAGAGTCTCAAGTGAGCTGGTGTGCTCCAGCTGCAGCGAGAGGTTTTGGGTGGATGTTAGAGTTTACATCACATGTTTCAAGGTTGTGGACCCTTGCTGCACAGAAAGCATGTATTGACTTTAGGGTATGATGTAAATTGTGCGATCCACCAAATTTTGCGACCACTGTGGACCATCTGCATGCAGCCCAACAATGTGTGACCATTTGCACTACAAATACTACAAACAGGAAAACAATTAGTGCTTCAAATAAATGACAAAGAAAGAATTTGAGATTGGGATTCTTCCTCAGTCACACCTTTATAATTCATCATTAAAAGAGTTGTAATGGTTGGAGGACTTTGGAGGAGCTATCATTTGTTTTCCATCTTCACAGCATCTACACATGAACACCAACGATGGTGCTTTTCAATCATATTTTGTGCTCAAAAAGTTACAAACACCTGTGACCAGAGGCTTTACAGACGTTTCACTAAAAGTCAGACGAATATGAAATGGTCAGACGTGAACTTTGTGAAGAAATGTGGTGAATTGAGGTGTACTGACTCCTAAGTCCTCTCCTAACAGAAGACATAACTGTGAACAGTTGCTGAGGTGAAGGGCCAAGTTTGATTCTTCAAGCTGTATGCAGTCCCTTTAAGTATTAAACACACACTGATATTCTTTTGAGCTTTAACTTATTCAACAAATATGCCAAGTGGTTCTTGTCCTGTAGTGCTTTTTCTGTAAGTTCATGTTAGTTGTTGGTTGGATCACTTGATGAGAATCCTCCATAATGACATCAGAACATGGGCAGAAGACTCAGTCCACCAAACCTGGTAAGACGTTCTCATTTGTGCATGTCCACTCTCTGCTTTCAAAGCCTGCATTGTTCTGGCCACACAGAAGGCGACTTGGTCTTTTACGTGGAAAGTATGAACTGGCTCTTGCAGAATTTGAGCAGAGTCATAAGTGAGCTGGTGTGCTCCAGCTGCAGCGAGAGGTTTTGGGTGAATGACAGAATTTACATCACATGTGTCTTTAAATTATAATCCATGCAGGCTAAAAAAAAAAAAAGACTGTATGACTGGGTTTGAAAGCTCTTGAAAACGCTCATTTATGGACTCTGAGTTGAGATTTTTATTGGAAGCTGCTACTTCCGGTCAGTTTGCAGAGAATTCTAATACATGAATCATGACGTATCATTGTTCTAACACACATGCATGCTTTACTTTTTCTGTGTGAGATCTGTCATCATTGGACCATAAGAGATTAATCAGCTGCAGACATGATAGTAAATGACCTCAGGGCTGATGTACTGGCTACCACATACAATTGTTCAGTAGTCCTCATACTAGTAATCAAAAGTGCCAGTTTTCTGCTGCACTTGAAGTTAAATAATTCATGAATTAAACTTAAACTTATTCGTTCGTGAGAAATGCCTATCCATAGTATCATCATTTCACCCATCTGGACAGTTTTTATAATGACTTTGCAAATGCTAGAGGGTTGAGCCCCTGACTCCTGAACTGTATGAGTAAATGCCGTATAGATGACCCCCTATAGGCCTCTCTGCATTAAATCTGCAGCAGTGCCCTATGCGTCACTGGAAGGAAAAAAAAAAAAGCGATGGACAAAGTGGTGTGACTGAGACGAAAGCAGAAGAGAGCTCATGTGTGGAGGAGTTGCAGGTGAGAGAGAGAGGAGTGGAAAAGAGAGAAGAAGAGATGATGTGCTGAGGGTGGCGAGGTCAAGGAAAGGATCATATGAGGCAGGAAGAAAGACAGCAGATTGACAAGTAAGGGTAAATTCAAGGGAAAGGCAAAATCAGAGGAGCAGATTCACTAAACCTGCTTCACTCTGAGCCTGGAGAGACCTGTGTTATTTATCAAACAGCAGCACCGATCTAGAGTTTGGCTGTCGTCTTGTGCACACCTTGCAGCGACTCATTGGAGTACATCTGCCTGCTTCATGCATATGCATTTAAGGCAGCAGAGTGCAAAGAAACAGTTGGGTAAGTGCAGTTGATTGGACATGCATGCTGTAATCCAGTTTCAGAGAGAAGTAAAAAATACAAAATAATATATATTCGGTGTGCTCCCAACTCCTCCATCAGGAGAGGTGGCCGTCACCTTGTTGGCAGAAGTTGTTTTCGTCATGAATTGTGAAATGCAATAACTCTAAGCTCTTTGCAGGCAGGTGCTCGAAACTACTGATAAAACACAAAATGTCTGCGTGACTTGAATCATCAGAGGCTTTTGTCAAAAGAGCAGGTCTGTGGCGGCGCAGCAGTCGAGTGGTTCGGGTGCATAACCACATGGGTGCAAATGCCTGGAGCAGCGAGTCCCTGCTTTGAATCCTGGCAGGCCAGAACATTCGATGCATCTCATTCCCCTACATTTCCTGTCCCTCTCTCCACTGTCTCTTTTCAAATATATATATTCTTTAAAAAATATCAGGTCCTGTGTGTATTGGGAGAGAATTCAGACACATGTCTACTCTGATAACTCTGTCTCCTGGAAATTACATTTTCTTTTTGTGACCGCACATTCTGGAAAGGAAGCTGACACCAGATGATATTGTCTATCAGCATTATCAGGAAACATTGCTGATATACAATTGAAACCAGAAGTTTACAG
>NW_007579022.1:118687-123858 GCF_000690725.1 Stegastes partitus
GTGCCTTAAAATACATCCACAGGTTTGCCTCCAGTTGACTCAAACAGCTTCCAAAGCCATGACATCATCATTTGGGCTTTTCCAAATCGTCTGAAGGCACAGTAATGTTAGTGTATGCAAACTTCTGACTTTGAAGAAAGTAATAAAAAATTCTCTCTCTCACTATTCTGACATTTAGCAAATAGAAACAATGTTGGTAACCCTAACTGACCTGAAACAGGAAGAGGTTAGTCTGAGTTAATGTCAAACAGTGAGAAAAAAAAGGTTATTATAGTGTATGTAAACTTCTGGTTTCAACTGTATGTCCTAGTATTTACCAAGTCATAAGTACATTCATATTGGCTACATCAGTAACATGTTCACTGATTTCACTGCATCTATTTTATTAATTCAGTCTCTAAAGGGAAATATGTACTTCTAGTGACTATAGCAATATTGATCATTTTATGATAATGTTTGGACAATGGCAGCATTTGGTTTTCATCTAGCTCATGATCTGCTTTAATAAGGAAACTTGAGTTGTGTTTCTTTGCTTTTCACCAAAACTAATATTTATTCATGAATTTAACCAAAGTGCTTTTGTTGGCCAAACAAACTACAGCCAAGAGGCTGGATTTAAACCTCAGCCTCTGGTTTAAAATCACTTTGTACAGCCACGATCCCAGCCTCCTCCTGCTTTGATCATAATCCATACAGCCATTATGTTGCACCTATGCACCAACAATTCAGATGTATAGAAATGTTGTGTAGTAACTTCAAAGAGATTGGGTTAAAATTTAGTCAGGATTAAAATCTCTGAGTCATCCATCAACAGAGCTTCAGCCCCATCGGTTCAGATAGACTAGCTGTTGTGTCTCTGGACATGCTACAGACGGTGATGGAGCATAGACCGTACACACTGTGCCTAATAATTACTAAAATGACAGACATTACCTCACCAACCCTCTATTAAACCATTTCAGTAGCAATGGGACTACTGGTTATTACAAGGAAAGCCTTTTAAGGGCTTTGAGTGGCAGTGGTGCAGAGAGCAGCAGCGCCTGAAAAAGCCAGTCCAGTGTTTGGAGATAATTAATTTGTTGGATATTGAGAGAGGTGAATGCCAGGCTGAAAATACATTCAGCTGAAAAACAGACTGCTTTCTATCTTTTCTGGGACAGAAGAGATCCACCAAAATTTCTAATAAATAGGGAATCATCCAAACCCAGTGCTGTGTTTGAAAAATAACAAAATGTACCAAAAGTAGTAATTACGGCTTATAAAATAAAACCAGTGCTGCCTTAAATTCTCTTGTCAGCTCAGGTGAATCAATTTCACTTTCCGCTCGCTGCACACAACAAAGATTGAGGTGGACCGATGGCCGTGCTGTAACCTTTAACAAAAGTTCAGCGTTTATTTCTTCCACCGCAGATACAACTGAAACACGAACAAATATTTGAAACCAAGAAAACAGTACAAGTCAAATCAGGATATTTTACAAATTGATTCACATCAAAGAAAATACCTGAAAAAAAAAGGCAGGTGGCACAAGCAGGAGCTGCTGAAGAAGTGAGTACGTTTACAGTAAAGCCAGAATTTCCCGTAGAGTTTAGAGTTTACCGTTGCTTTCATCCTGTTTATTGTATGTACTTGTTCACCCACAGGCAGAAAAAGCTCCCCCTCGCAGTGATATGAAATGGAGCCAGTTTGATTGAAATGAATTGGATATATGGCTAAAATGCAGATTTCTGAAAGTGGCCGCTTCCCTTGAGGATTTTACTGGTGGAACGTGATGAATCAGCTCCATTAGTGAGGAGCTGATACCATAAAACTAGAGCAACAGAATACGGGTCTACAGGAAAAAAAAAAACCTCCTGATTCAGGAAAAAGTTTACTATTTGCTGTGTAGAACTCAGCACGACTGACTCCAAAAATATGGTTTGGTAGGTTATTTATTTGTTTTTAATAAAAAGCTGTGTTACGTGTGAGTACAAGCTGCTGTGTTCCATCCACTCCTGTACCTGTTTAGCTCTGGTCCACTCAATTCAGAAGTGTGCTCTAATTAACATTAGGTTAATTGCTCTGAAAGCCTGCTCCCTCGATATATACTGGCCAGAGTCACGTGACGTATTTGCTGATTACCAACCCTTGCCAAGATGTGTTCAAAGAACAAATAATGAGAGGGGAAAATAATTACAAAAATTAATTAAGATACTAATTGGTGTCATTTGGTTATGGCAGTCACTTATGAATTAAAAGTAGTTACACAAAGTTTGGCGACTGGTTACCAAGCAACAGATCTTGTGAAAACCTTTGAAAAATAAAATTGCCCAATCTGGAGATTTAAACCTGTGGATGTGCTGAGGAGAGTTACTGGAAGTTATGACAGCTGCAGGTACTTTAAATGATGAAATAAACACAGAATATGTCTTTGTTAGCTGGACAAGGCCAGGAAACGTTTTGCATTCATTACTGTGATGCTTGTTCTGCTGACAAAAGCCTCGAGATAAAGTGTCCCAAGTTGGAGGCCTGATCCTCCAAAGGAAACACTCCAAGAAAGTGGGTCCTTCAGAAGATCTGAGGGTCAAACTGAACCTGCACCACCTGCACCAACAGACAGAAAACATCAGCACATAATGCATGTAAATAGTGGACCAGCTAACTGATATATGGTGAATATATGCTGTGTGATTTACATGTGGGGCTGCAAGGTGGCTCGGTGGTTAGCAACAAGAAGGTCGCCGGTTTTCGTCCCGGTGAGGACACCCAGGATCTTTCTGCGTGGAGTTTGCATGTTCTCCCCGTGCAGCGTGGGTTCTCTCCAGATTCTCTGGCTTCCTTCCACAGTCCAATAACATGTTGAGGTTAACTGATGATTCTAAATTATCCGTAGGTGTGAATGTGAGTGTGCTTGGTTGTCTGTCTCTAAGTGTAGCCCTGTGATAGACTGGTGACCTGTCCAGGGTGTCTCCTGCCTTCACCCTAAGTCAGCTGGGATAGACTCCAGCCCCCCGGATCCTAGTGAGGATTAAGTGGTGTATAGATATAGATATATAGATAATGGATAAGTTACATGTGCAGTTCTTCAATTTCATGTTCAATATTTAAACTGTTTTATAGTGTATTACTCTGGTTTAGGCAAGTTTATGTCTCGTTTTCACAGCACTTTTTATTTACGTGTACTATTATACTTTCTTTTACATATAATATTTTATTTAGAATGTTTTAAGATTTAGATTTCTATATTTATTGCCTGTCTTGTTATTGTTATGTACCACAGTTTCATTCACCATGTGAAATTCCTTGTGTGTGTGCTCACTTGGCAATAAAAGCTTTCTGCATTCTGTAATTTGCATTTGTCATTTATCTGTGCTGTCTGATGGACTGTGATGTCCAGCGTGCAGAAAAATACGTAAAACTGCTGTAAAATTGAAGTGCAGCTGTGTGAAGCATTGTTTCGTGTTTGTTTTTATGGAAATTTGGGGCCCTAAAATGCTTTGATATTTTATATTTTAGAGTTTCTAGATATCACATCTTGGTGACATCAGTTTGACTCTTTTCAGATTAAAAAAAAAAACAAAACAAAGAAAAGAAGCCTAAATCAAAATATGCAGCAATAATTCAGCTTTTAGAAACACTAAATTGATAAAACAATATAATAGAACAATTTAATGAACTAGAGAAATATGTTGAAAACAAAGGAGATTTTTAAGCTTTATTGATTATAAATAATTTCTGAAATTGTTTTCCAAAAATATACAGAAATTTCATTACATCTCGCTGTTGAGATATGAAGTTAGTCAGATTGTGCTGGATGGAGCTACTGTGTTTTTAACGTTTCAGATTTAGCTTCATTTTAAACTGTGCATCGGCCTCACAGCCCTTTTTTTGTCAGCGATTTCACAGTCGTCACCCACAGAGCCCGCTCATAGCGACAAACTGTTTAATCCTAACAGGAGCAAAACATTAATGATGCGGAAAAATCGAGCTTCGAAATTCCTCAACAGTTCGTTAACAGATGATCCTGTGCTTTACGGATACTAACACAGACACTTCACTGAATTCCACAGTTGTTTAAGCGTTTTAACATGTCTGACAGTTTTGTTTTTGTCAGAATAGTTTCTCATTGCAGTCTTTTATCAACTATGAAGTGGAAAGCCAATTTATTCAGATCATTATGAAGGCTGCTGTAAGCCCAGGGGAAGCAATTATCAGTGAATTTTAAAGGATGAAACATGTAGTTGTATTTGTAGCAAGTACAGTTAGCTGTAAGCGTATACCAACACAAGGCCCGAAAGCTCCATAGAACTATTTTCCCAGGAATATTTGAGTTTCTGAAATGTATTTTCCTGTATTCTGGTGTGAGAATCACAATGTATCCTGCTAGCAGCAAATCAACTTTTAGGAAAAATTGTTTTAGAAGATGTTAGTAGTGGTGATGAAGATGTTTGCAATATTTGGTACTTGCACATAAGATTCTTGCGTTGTTAAAAGAAAGCGAGACAGGTTCTGATGAAAAAGCAAAATGAAAAAAACAATGTCAGGTGTGTAGGATAAACATCCATCCATCCATCATCTATACACCGTTTAATCCTCATTAGGGTCATGGGGGGCTGGAGCCTATCCCAGCTGACTCAGGGTGAAGGCAGGGGACACCCTGGACAGGTCACCAGTCCATCACAGGGCCACACTTAGAGACAGACAACCAAGCACACTCACGTTCACACCTACGGACAATTTAGAATCACCAATTAACCTCAACATGTTTTTGGACTGTATGGGAGGAAGCCAGAGAATCTGGAGAGAACCCACGCTGCACGGGGACAACATGCAAACTCCACACAGAAAGATCCCAGGTGTCCTCACCGGGACACAAACCGGCGACCTTCTTGCTGCGAGGCAACAGTGCTAACCACCGAGCCACCGTACAGCCCTAGGATGAACATGATTTTAATTCAAAACTGCTCCAAAGGAATAATTATCAGAGGCAGAATCAGCCACAGATGACATTTATACATCCTAATTCTGGATCACAGTCTGCTGATGACTGTAGTGAACCACATGGATGAACTTACCACACTTATATTTACGCAATTTTTTAAATAACCCATATGATTTTATAACTATGGGACACACGATTTACAGACATTCTGTACAAGTTGACATGTCAGCAGGCTCCTTACTGAGGTTGA
>NW_007579022.1:123869-129258 GCF_000690725.1 Stegastes partitus
TTTTTGGACTGTGGGAGGAAGCCAGAGAACCCGGAGAGAACCCACGCTGCACGGGGAGAACATGCAAACTCCACACAGAAAGATCCTGGGTGTCCTCACCGGGACACGAACCGGCGACCTTCTTGCTGCAAGGCAACAGTGCTAACCACCGAGCCACCTTGCAGCCCTAGGATGAACATGAACATTTTAATTCAAAACTGCTCCAAAGGAATAATTATCAGAGGCAGAATCAGCTACCGATGACGTTTGTGCATCCTAATTCTAATGTGTTAAGTGCTGACGTTGTGTTATTGCAACTTCATATCACAACACAATCTGCTGATGACCGTAGTGAACCACATATATATGCAATTTTTTAAATAACCCATTTGATTTTATAACTATGGGAGGAAACCCACACGATTTACAGACATTCTATACAAGTTGACATGTCAGCAGGCTCCTTACTGAGGTTGAGGCTGCTGGTTGGTCGTTGGTCGGCTCTTCAGGACGGTTGGTTCTGGGGACCGGCCTCCGAACACTTCTACAGTGTAGGAAGGGTGTTTTCCCGAAGAGGGTGGTTGAGGGGTTGACAGAAAATGCTGGGTACCTTAGCTGAGCAATCTTTCTCCACCGCTCCTTAAATGAGATCAGGCCCCGGGGTCTTTGATGGATTGAGCCTTCTCGGGCTTTAGCTCACCTCCTCGTCTGTGAGGGCAATTAGCTGACCCTGCTCCTCCTTGATCTGAGTTCATTCCTCGGCCCTTCTGTTGTTGCACTGAAGTCTTGAATGTCAAACCAACAATGATAGAGGCACATGTTGGTGAGAAATAGTGTCTGCTCTCCCTCTGGCCTCTCTGTGCCTCTTGTGGCTGACCCAGAGACTTTGCCAGTTTCAAACATGGCCTCCAGCCGTTCCATGTAATGTCTTTTTCTTGGGTTATCGCCCTCTGTTTGCGAGACTCTCTCCTCTGCTCTGTAACCAGCGCTGAAGTGTCTGTACTTAGCTTGATATGCTCTTCTTAGATAAGTTGTGTGAACCAGGGCTTGTTGTTGGGCAGCACTAACTGTCTTTGCATAATTTCATGATATGGGAACTCACTGCTCTAACAGCCTGTTCCGGGGAGAGGTCCTGGTTGCAGACTCTGGGCTGCCTCGCTAAGACCACTTTTAAATCTTCTCTGTTTTACCTCCTCTTGTTTTTGTTTATGTGGTGGATTACAGATCAGAGGGATGTTCCACAAAGCAAGTTTGACATAGGCTTTCTTTGTGGTGGCTGGGTCGACAAAACAGAACACCCCAGTCAGAGAAAATGGGTACCAGAATGGTGGTTATCAACGTTCTCTGTTAGATCAGGCTTTCTGCTTCAGTGTGCATTCACATAAAAGAGGGTGCTTAACACATTATGTGACTCCTCTGCCACCTACTTGAGTCAACAGGTTGTTTTAATGGAAAAGACACGAGACATATGAACATTTCTAACATAAAACTGCTGCATGCAAGGAATGCTGGCAAAAAACAATTGGTTAAAGACAGACGCTTCTTACAGCCCATATGAATCCAAAACCTGCTCCAGAGCAGGTTAGTTTGCTGCATTAGTTACCATTGTGATCTTGGTTTAATGAAGCCCTCTTTGTGACACTAAATATCTGACTTTAAGCTCAACATACTTTGTAGTACAGCCCTCTGTAGGCCTTGTAGAAGCTGCTATAGTACAAGTCCAGCTGCTTCTTTCTCTTTGTGAAACATGCTGATCACATGTGGGCAGCACAGGCACCAGTTTTAAGGTGTTAAAATCCCCGAGAATAGTCTCCAGTCTTAAATAGTTTGATAAGTTCCCTGAGAAATCCAGTAGTAGTAGCTGATGGAGGAATAGAAGCAGCTTGTCACCATCACCTGACCAAAGGTGAAATGTTTGGAAAGGGACAACAGTTCAGGTAAACAGCAAGTAAAAGCATTTCATTTTGTAATCCATTTGAACCTCCGGCTCTGTTGTTGTGTTGTTGCTGCTGTGCGAGATCTAATTGGTTGAAATAAGTCTTACTTGGCACATACAACTCTATCGTGGAAAAAAAAAAGAAACTTAAATGAACTCCCCGTTGCCTCCAGCAGTAAATGTTTTCTCTGCTTTTTTAATGTATTTTTTATAAGTCTGGTTGTGTGATTTAGTCTAGACAGTGTCCATGTTTGGATTTTTGTCATAGAACTGATAGAAAAAGTAAAAGTTCTGTATGTTGTTTATCAGTAAATAGTGTTTTCCACGTGTGTTCCATATAATTTATCGCTTACATTTTTGAATTAAATAAGAATACACAATATAGATGCTTGGTACCCTTCCATAATGTTTCCCACCCCTTCACACACACCAACATTGGAGGGTGATGCATGTGGAGGAGTCCTGGATCGAACCGCCGTCAGGTGCAATCTTGACACAAGCATGGGATGACTGAACTGTGCTTCTGTAGCTGAAAGTAACAGCTGACATGGGTGAGGGATTCGTTTGAACACTGGGAAGTCTGGGGGTCCTCCTCCGGGACATTTTGAGCGTCAAACACTTCATCGTCTGTATTCTGGGGGATTTTCATGCATCAGTTTGTGACTTCTCTGAATGTTCTGCATTGTAGCGTGCTCGAGTAATGGTATAGCGGATTCAAACTCAGAAGTTTACGTACATTTCCTTAGTATTTGGTAGCATTGACTCGGGTCAAACGTTTTGGGTTTCCTTCCACGAGCTTCTCACAATAGTTTGATGAATTCCTCCGACAGAACTGGTGGAAATGAGTCAGGTTTGTTGGCCGTCTTGCTCCACACACCTTTTCAGCTCTGCCCACAAACTTTCTACAGGATTGACATCAGGGCTTTGTGATGGCCACTCCAAAACATTGACTTTATTGTCCTTAAGCCACTTTGTAACGAAGTGGGCAGCATGTTCAGGGTCGTTGTCCATTTGGAAGACCGTTTGCGCCCAAGCTGTAACTTCCTGACTGATGTCTTGAGATGTTGCTTCCACATAATGTTCTTCCCTCATGATGCCATCTATTTTGTCCCTCCTGCAGCAAAACACCCCCACAACATGATGCTGCCACCCCCATACTTCACAGTTGGGAAGATGTTCTCAGGCTTGCACGTTTCTCTTTGCCTTTCAAATGTAACAATGGTCATTATGGCCAAACACTTCAATTTTAGATTCATAATATCTTTGGTAAAACTCTGCCATATTAACAGGCCAGCATTCTTACTTTTCTTCTAGAAATATGTAACACAAAAGCAAAGGAAAAACAAACAAAAAAACGTATCTCCATCTTTTCTGCGAACCTCTGAGACCTCATTCCTCACACGGGGGTAACTGTGTACTTTATGTGTGGACATGTGTATGAATATGTGTGCGTGTTTTTATGAAATGCATCACATCATATTATTGCAGAATGCTGTGCTCCTGACAAGTTGAATAGGTTTGGCATGTAAATTGAGTGTAAAGCCTTTATTTCTTGGCATTTTTACAAACCCGCCCACACAGCGGGCTCTAATGCCACTCGCAAGGATCAGACACTCTGAGTTTTTGCTTCAAATACTTTTTTTTTTCCAATTATTGTTATGCTGCTTTTTGAAATCTTTTTGCATTTTACACTTTAAAATAAAATGATATTCACCTCCTGCAGACGTGACACTCTGTGGGAGGCTATTAAAAATCTGTGGTTAGCACTTTCAACTTGATTATGGCTGTCAAAGAATTTTTTCGCACTGAGTGTTCCCCAAGAGTTTTGTGATCACATTGTCAGTGTACTTTGTGTTCAGTCTTGTATTATTATTATTTCACTTTTCTTTTACGCTGTTATTTTTTTTGTTTTTTGTGGCAATGCGTTTTATTTCTTTAATTTTATTGTTCAGATTTCCTCCCCAGTTTCTTTCATTGTCGAAGTTTTACTCTTTTGTTACATCTCACAATTATTATTTTTTTTAGCACATTGTATTTTCTTTCATTTTTATCCTCTTCCTGAAGAGCACATTATACCATTTTTAATATAGGACATATGAATAAATTTCATTCATTTTATCTTTCCTCCTATAATTTTCATTATTTCCCTCCATATTTTATTTCTCTGCCACCATTCCTTCTCTCTGTTCTTGACTTCTTGACTGAGTAATAAATCATTCAGTCCACTTGAAGGAGCTTGCAGCACTCTCACATGGTCTCTGTGACCTAGAAATACTAGCAGCTTTCTTCTCCACATGGCTGGCTCTTTGACAGAGCTCCTTTACGTCAGGCCTGGCCCTCTGAGGTCAACGCCTATCTTCTAGCCACACTCGTGCCATCCTTCTGCTGAGACACACTGCAAAAATCTCACGGTACAAGATGAGTGGCTAATGTGTGCTTAGGATTTGGGCAGGGACCCTTTTAATTTCACATTAAGTTAAGGAGAGTACTCGTCATGAAGAATGTTGGATTTCAACTTCGACCAGTGCCTTCTTTTTTGGACTGAAGTCATTCAAGATTTTTCTCTGCTCGGAGCTGTTTGTTAATAACATCATTACATGTAGTAATTAAGCAGAACAATGGCACTGACGAGTCGATTCACACGTAAAAGTACAATAGCTCTGTACAGACAGTGAAGTTAACTGAAGGCCCAGTGAGTCAGTCGGCCCACCGCTAATTGTCCTTTAATATCAACTGTCTCCACCCACTCAAGTGAGGCTCTCATACATAAAACACCAAACAAACTGCGTTTAATTAGGGTTTTTGTTTTGTTTTTCTTTTTGCTTAGTTTTTAGAAATTAGCACCACAGACGAAGGTCACAGGTTCATGAGGCTCATAAGCAATATTTTCAGGTTGGGAATAGGTAATCAGCATCACAGGCAAACAGCACAATTATTCTCACAGGTATCTGGATAACTCTCTAATCTTGTTTCATGAAATACGTGTGGATCAGCGGCGCGCTAATGAGGATGCCTTTAGTTAAATGATTACTGCAATTCATTACTATTAAACTCCCATTTGATTATCCTTATCTTAATAAAGCACATCTAAAATGATCTGAATTACAGTGGCATAGTTGCTCTAGCATCAACTCTATAATTAACAGCAGAATAAAAAGCATTTCAATAAAGGGGGGGATGATTTCAAAGTGCATGACAATAGTAATGGAGGAAGACTCTCGACTCCTTTGGCCCATGAAGATAGCAGAGCAGCATTCCCATGATTCCGGTGGTGGGGGCGTTAATTAACTGACAGTCGAGTGAATTTCATGAAGGTCACAGTCGTAAAGAGGAGGGGGAGGGGTTCTGCAATACCAGGACTCAAGTACAGGTTGGCGATGATACCTAATTATAATTTTCTCAATTAGCTTTTTAATAGAGGGCTGCAAGGTGGCTCAGCAGCTAGAGGATCCACGGTTCGCGTCCCAGTTAGGA
>NW_007579022.1:130191-133877 GCF_000690725.1 Stegastes partitus
TTCTCACTTGTTGCAAAAAAAACAAAACAAAAACATAGAGATGCATAACGTCATATTTACAAGGGCACCAATCATCATTACTGTCATCATGTGTTACAGTCGTGGTGGTATTTTGTGTGATTATTCTGTGATCTCTCCTCATATGAAACAGCTGATGTATGTCACTGTGGGTGTGATGTGATATGGAAATAGGAGAATCAGTTGTGATTGGCTCCTAACCGATGACATTTTAAATAAAAGGAGATAGCGCTGCCCTGGCTGGGGGGAAAACTGCTCATCCGCCTCACCTCCTAGCGCTCGCATCCAGGCTCAGTAGCATTTGACATGCAATATGTGGTTGTTGTTAACCTGTAGGAGTTTGTAGGAGGGAACAGCAATTTCTGTGAATTAGTTTTCTCTTGTTTAAGTCAATCAGGAGGGTTTTGTGGCGAGCTGCACGGAAGGATGACACTGGATTTGATCTTTTCTTGCACACTACACAAGTAGGCGCTTTTATTGTGACACAGGAACAACACCGTACATGTGAGCAGTGGCCAGAAGACATCACACAGACTACACATCGGTACTATCAATATAACACTTAACTAAACTGTCTCAACCAACTGAACCATATGAACCACAAAAGCACAATGAATCAGAAACACTAACAACAATGTTAACATGAACCACAATAAACACATTTATAACCCCATCACCCCAAACTCCCATGGTGCATTGCAGCACAACAGTTCAGTCTTAGCAATCCGGCTCTGGGATCGCTACAGTATTATATTTTGGTTTGTCACTTTTGTCAGATCTGTTTGTTGTTTTGGCCTCAAACCTGCAGACATTGTAAATAATATCTGAACTCGAGAAGATGGCCAATGTTATGTCTTCATTATCCCTAGACGGGGCTTAAAATCATAATAATATATTCGTAACGTCATAACATCATCATATATTATCTAATAGCAGGGTTGTTGTTTTTTTAGCATCAGGGTGTGCAGTCAAATCTGTTTTTTTACATTAAAGGGTCTTTTTTGTAAACTTTTGTCAAAAGGCCTAATTAAATTGACCATGATTCAATGTTGAGAAGCAATAAAGGGGGGAAAAAACCCCAACAACTTCCAAGTGGGTTAGAGTGGGGGCTGGTTGAACATTTTTTTTTAAAGCATATAGATATTTTTTCACTCATAGCTGATTTTAGTCATAAATATTCAATGAAAAAGATAAACTGGGTGTAGAAACACAAGCAGAGGAATTCTGGGTGTGATATAACTAAAAGCATTTGTCAATTCAGAAGATTTTGACATTGTTAGAAAGTAGAGGTGAAAAATATAATAAAATAAAGGAATGCAGTCATAGCATCAGAGTAGAGATGGGTCATATGCAACCTTTGACAAAGGCTCAGCTCAAACTATACATTTCTGAAAGCACTGGAGGTGGTCACAGGTATAATTTTGGAAACTGCGCTCTTTCAACACAAGCTTCGTCAGCAATCTGGACTTCTCTCAGTAAGTTCATTTTATTTACTGTGTTTTATAAAGCCAGCTCGTGGTTAGCAGTTCTACAAATTGTGGGTTATTTTCTGTGGATTTCACATGGGAGACTGTGGCAGGTAACACAAATGAAGAGAGAATGCTTCAGTGTGCTGACTCGCCGGTGACGGTTAGTTTGGAAGGAAAAGGCTGTGCCCTGTGGGAGCAGGTTGCAATAGGTTCACCTTAACAGTAGCAGGTAAATCGGGCATTCAGTATCTGCAGTATGAGTCAGACTGATCCTCTGAGTGGAGCACAAAGTTCCTCAGGTATGTACCCTGGTGTGTTATTAAGTAGGAGTGCAACAGCTTGCCACTGCACTGTTTACCAACAATGTGCTTGGCTTATTGACTTATGAATCTATTCATGCGTTTGTCTGCATTTGTGCAGAATGCTCCAGGTTGTACCGCGTGTCATCATGCTTGCTTTGGCGAAAAAGGGACGATAACAGCTCAGGATTAAAACAGGGGAAAAACCAAAATTCCTGTTGCAACCGACAAAGATGTGATAGTAGAGAGCGCACGCACGCATTGTTCTCAAGTTTTGGTAAAAGTTTCTGCTGATATAACTTTTGTTTTGTTATATGTTTAGTGAAATACAGAACAGAAGTGGCCACCGTCCATTTGCTGCTCTGCTCTCATCATATTGTTCAGACAGTAATCACAAGCAGCCGAGTGGAAAAAAACCATTCACATCTGCCTCCAAGCTGTAATTTAGAGTCTGAGATGTCGGAAATTTCTGACATGATATTTCCCATTTGGAAAAAAAGAACTACAAGTGTCCACAGATCATACGCAGCGTGGCTGCAAAGCAGACTGACAGACTGATTTAAATTCACTGTTTAGAAACACGGGTCTGAAATTGTTAATCTGACATCCGTGCAAGTGTTAACCTTAAGTGAATGTGGCTGTCGCTAAATTACCTGAATTTGTTCTCACATTACACGAGAAACAGGCACATTTCTACTCCACACTTGAATAATTTAACATTTCTATGCTTTCTCTTATGGGAATTATCCTCTTTCACTGCTGTTTGTTTGTGTTTTTGTTATGTCACTTGGTTTTAAGCCACATTTGTGCTGGTAAATGACTGCATTCAGATACGAGGAAATTATGGATACGGTGTACGACAAGAGGGTGCAATATCACTTAAATGTCAGATGATTAGCATTTGTATCACCTTCCAATAATAGAATTAGTTTAACGGTATGATATTAGCTTTTATGTATAATCAGAAATTAACCGTTTGGCTTTACTGTGTTAAAATGGAGGCCCCACAGTAGAAACAGTTTATATTTGACGACAGACTCAATCCTCCTCAGCGTCAAGGATACCACGTTTCTTTACAGATGTTCGACCATTCTTCAGACATCTTTTCAGCTGGTGGGGTTATGTTGCTCTTCCTTTGTCTTTAAAATACCCCAAAAGTGTTGTATTGGGTTCAACTTGGCCAGTCCACAGTTTTAGAAACACTTCAGTGATTTTGACTTAGTATTGTTATCATGCTGGAATGTTCCTCTCCTTCCTGGGAGTCATCTCGTCAGCTATTACTGTGGTATATATTAACAGGCTGCAATGGTGCCATCTGGAAACATCATCTCCCCAACACCCTTTCACCTTACGCAGCCCTTTATCATAACGCTCCCAACTGTGTGCTTCAGTGTCAGAACTATGCATTCACTGTGGTCGTCCTGGACCGGTTCACACCAACATGCTGGAACCCAACTTTACCTTGGTCTCATGTGATCAAAGAATGTGCTCCCAGCCTTCATTATGTTTCCTTTCAAGCATTTATCTTAGTGTGATTTTGCACTTTACTGATGAACAACAAGCAGTTTGGGGTTCTTTTTGGATGCGGTCTCTAGGGATTCATCATACGCCATGTCCTTCACAGGGCTGTCACAGAAGCACAGAATTTCATTGATGAAGCTCTTGCTCGTTTGTTTTTCTGAACTAGATTATCAAAGTATCACGTTGTGATTTTGGGACAACCACTGTTGTTCTGACTAGTGGCGCCGTGACTCATTCTGTACCCCCCGACTACTGCTACAAGTGTGTTTTCACGGATTTGTTGCTGGTCTCCCTGTATTCTTTTGTAGCTTTGTGAAGTCACACATTCAGATTTTTTTTAATTACTCCAGGAATTCTGCCGTAATGCGGACATGCAGAC